>NC_080052.1:7783292-7868292 GCF_026212465.1 Amaranthus tricolor | reverse complement strand
TTGTGCCTGTATTAAGCCTAAAGTATTAATGAAATGCATAACATGTAAATTCTATGGATAATAATCAACGTTGAAGAATACTTACAAACTGTGTCATCGTCGGTGCTGCAGGAGCGTACTGGGCGGCCGCGATGATACGTCGTGGTGTCATCCATCGACGAGTGATGGAGAGGAACCACGGCATGTAATCCGCTAAAGTAGGTGTGCCTACAGCCTCGATCGGCGCACCTTAGGCCAGCAGCTCTAGCCTGTGATCCTAACAAGCTACATGACGCCAATTGATCTCCAACTAGTTCTTGGGCTCCCGACCCTTGCGTGAGCTGTGATGATCCGCCACTGTGTAAGGCGGCGAGATGCCCTGTACCATCCCAAATTGACGCAGTACGCGTTCAAAGAGATGCACTTCGACTATGTCGAAGCATATTAAAGGTATTGAGGTTTTCCATGCCCCTAACAATACTCCTGAGTGCTGAGGCAATGCAGCGTATGCCTCAGCGGGGTAAGGGTTCCATCGAAACTACACGTGAAAATATAATTAATAAATTACGCAATGTGATAGTTACAAGAATAGATGTAGTGAAGTCTGTACCTGGTCAGCTCGAAGTAGATCGAATTGATCGCGGTAGAACCCCATGCCAGATCCTGTGTGGGTCGTTGTACGTCTATCAAAGGACCACCGCAATCCATACGACACATGTGGGGGTGGAAGAAGTGGTGGCGCAAATGCACCACGTCTCACACTCCTCACCGGTTGCCCAATGAGAATGTGCTCCCACGCCCAAAGCTATGAATTACAGATATAAGTATGTAAACAAAACACAAGAACAAATTAAGAAACAAAGCGTTAACATGTAAAGTTAGTATTACCTGGAGAATAATCAGGGGCCCAGTGATCTCTTTCACGTTCTTCCGTGAAGCTTCACACATTCTTTTGTACAGATAAGCTAGGGCTGCGGAACCCCAGCTGTAACCGCCGGTTACTAACCAGAGATGACCTCCCATGGCGCATTAAGCAACGTCAAGTACAAAAGCTGTACCCTGTTGCCAGTCTTTTCGGAGAACAAGACAGCACCAATAAGATATAAGAGATACGCAATGGTAGCCTCATCAGCACCTTCAGGGAGGTTCGAGAAGTTCTGCGCAAGCCATGTTACGCGCAAGCCACTACCTTTGGCTACCTCTAGGGGAGGTCGGACTCCTAATACCCTATACACTTTATCTTGCCAACTTTCGTGTTGGTGTCCAACGGTGTAGACGGCATGTCCCTCGATGGGAAGCCTTGTAAGCACAGCTAAGTCAAGTAGAGTGACAGTAGCCTCACCTTGAGGTAGGTGGAAGGTATGTGTCTCTTGGCGCCACCGCTCGACTAAAGCCGTGACTAACGCGCGATCAACTCTCCCATAAGCGATGAGGTAGAATTCGTACAACCTCGCTCGTTGAAAATAAGGGATGATCCGTGCATCAATCTCCCACTGAGCAAAGTCGGGATGCCTGGTGTATATGGTCTCCGTGTCGGACACCTGAACGCAAAGACTATATTAGCTTAAAGTTAAAGTATTAAGACATATAAATTCAAAATACTAAGTTGACTAACCTGGACATCCTATAGTACATTGCTCCTCTGATCCGCCTGCATCGTAAGCACACTAGGGTCGCGAGGGCCTGGAGCTGTTGGATCCATCTCTACTGTAATTCAACAATAACTTAGTTATAGTTATGATTATACGTAAAATGACTTGAGAAATACTCAAATTGTTTACTTATGTTATTTTTTTTTTTCCATGGAATTTTGCCTTCTCAGTGTTACGGGTGATAATTTTTGTGGTGTGTGAAGTGTACTTACTTCCCTCAATTAGCCATGCATTTGCATGCTCCCGTCTTTTAACAAAACAATCATTAACACGGTAGAAGGTGAACTCCACAAGAGTTGTTATAGGCAAGAAACGTACACCCTTCATCGCGTTATTGAATACTTCGGCTAAGTTGGTATTAGTAACACCATACCTATACCCTCCATCATGACATATTGACCATTTACACATATCACCAACTTGATCAATCCAAAAAAGAGCTTCTCGATTAGCAACACCAATAGCCTTCAATCCCTCGATTACCTTATATGGTTGTCTTTGCTCTGCAGTCCTTCCATACATCTTCTTCAGCTTCACATTACCCATTTGACGGTTGAAGTTACTTAACAAATGCCGCAAGTAAAACCTATGATGGGCATTTGGAGGTTGCCATTCCGGCTCCTCCATGGTTACTAGAATGCCCGCATGTCTATCAGAAATAACACATAAACCTGGACTATGCATCACATGCTTACAAACACACGCCATAAACCAAGACCACGCAACTATGCATTCTTTCTCTACCAAAGCAAAGGCAAGATGGAAGATTCCCTTGTTCCCATCTTGAGCAATCACAGTTAATAATGTATGGCGATACTTACCATACAAGTGTGTTCCTCCTTCTGATTTCATTACTTTAAACCCTAAGAGTGTGAGTTGTTTCATGAATTCAAGTTTGAAAACTTCAATTATATATTTTTATCAATGATTCTTGTTTGTGCTAATTTGAGATCGAAATTGATTTTGAGGGTTTTCTTAGTTAGATGAACCCTAATTTTATTTCCTTTAAATAATTTCCTCTTTCTGAATTTATCCTATTCAATTCCTCATTTTTCTTTTTCTTTCGCAAAAGTATATTCTATTTATTGCTGAAATTTAATTCCTATTTACATTCAATTTCACCTTGAATTTGTTTATTCGTCATCTCTACTATTTTTTGTGTAGTTTTTACTTTTTTCTACTGAGTTATTTGGGTGGATAGTCCTTACATGGTTTTGGGGGTTAATTTATAGTATTTTCTTGAAAATTCTTTTTATTTTCCTATTTTCCTCAATTTTAGGTGTGTTGAAATTAATCAACTTTTGAATAGGTGCAAATAATGCAAGCAAAATACTTTAAACATTGTACAGAGTCGATTACATATGAAATATTTGAGGATTTGCTACGAGTTCTACTAAGTGGGAGACACTGATTATATAGGTGAGTACATGTTAAGCCATCAAACTCTTCATATGACATAATCTAATGCACAATACAACAATATGTTCTTTTGTTTCTTGTAATTGATTATATATAGGATGAATTTTGTACTCTCTTACATGGATATGATTTTTTGTAATCATAAGAAGCTAACACACTTAGGGGGTGTTTGGTATGGAAAGAGAAAATGTAAGGGAAAGGAAATTAATAAAGAGGGGTAAGGGTAAAGGCAAGGGTTATGGTTATATGTTGTTTGGTATAACAATGTAAGGGAAACACTTGTTTACGTTTTCCTTACTTATTGTTTGATTTGTCACATAAGTTGATTTTTTTGTAATAATCTGCAAAGGGTATTTTGTCCATTTTTGTACAAAAATTAACTTAAGCAAACATTAAAACAAGATTTTTTTGATAAAACTCAACATAGTTCAAGCCTAAATAAGATCAAACATAGCAATTTGCAATGTTGTTATTCAAGTATTCAACTAATAATCTGCAGGCACATACTACAAGTTCAACCACTAATAACAACATCTCAACTCATATCTTTTTAGAAGGCCACTTTCACTTTTTCTTAAGAAGATCGAGCACATATTGTTTCTTGAGGTTCGAATGAGCTTGATAAAAGATTCGAAGCTTGTGTTCTTCAGCAATGAGAATTGTAGCTACTTCTAAAGCTTCAGAGGGTGAGATGCCATCTAATTTCATAACCTCTTCCAAGACTTTATTCACATTTTCATCCATCTTCTGCCCTCTCCCCTCGGCTTTGGCCCACACATTAGCCATCGTGCCAAGATTAACATTAATATTATCAAAAATTTTCCCGAATTTACTTGTAGCTTCATGAAGAGAAGAAACCAAGTTATCAACATCACTTTGAAGAATTTTCTTTCGTGTCAATTCCTTGAGCTTGGGTTCTTTTGAAGATGTTAAATTATTATTCTCTTGTTTAATCGAGCGCTTCTTGAATTGTATAGAGTGAGTAGTCGACCGACTTCTTGAATCCGCATCATCCTCCTCATCACTAGCTATGAAAATTGACTTCTTTGTAACTTCAACATCTATGCTATTGATTGCTTCCACAAATGACTCACTTTAATCACCCGTGGCCTTATCTTTAGCATAAATCTCCTCAAGGATGTCATAGTGAGCAAAAGGTACCCCATACAATCCTTTAGCCTTCTTATGAACCTATTCCAAAACAAGAAAGTTAAATGAAGTGTACAAAAGAATTGAATAATGGCGCGAAACTTGCATGTACCTTTCATAAACCCCATCTACAAAACCCAAAACAAGAAACAAAAACATACCAGTAGACCTTTTGCACAATATTTAAAAAGTAATGTATAAAAGATCCCAGAAAACTTTACCTTTGCCCATTCATCGAACACTGCTCTCACTACTTGCAAAATCTTATCGGCATCCCATCCAAATCCCAAAGTAGATAACATCTCAGCTAGTGCACTGTATTTCTCTAACCAATATTTGATTCTTGATTCAATGTGTGGAAAAGCCTTCAAACCACAACTAGGAAGCTAACCATTAATCAACTCTTCCAACCTACTCATGTAACCATTTTTAAAACCGCCCTCACCTTTCCACTTAGGATCAATAGACAATTGGTGTAAATACTTTATTATCATCAAATCTTCTTGACATGTCCAAAAGCGCTTATTCTTGCCCCTCCCTCTACTACTTCCCTCTTGGCTAATGGTATTCACCTCCATTTCAAGTGCCTGCAATATACATATAAACTAAAGTGAAATTATTTATATTTTGTCACTGCACAATAATCAGAAAGTATCAGGAACTAGAAATGTATGAATCTTGTTCTTAAAGAATCTATTGGTATGATTGTGTGGCAGACGTAGCATTCAAACAATAAAAAAATCGTTTAGTATAAATCTTGTCTAACTCTTGCCCTTCAAGCATTAAACAAATATTGAGCTAAAGTATTTCTATAGTTAGTCCATCGATCAGAAGTAGCTATTGTAGTAATGTATTCAACTTCATCATCGAAATCGTTATTGGAATCGTCATTACTCATATTCTCTTCTTCTACATCATCTGTGGGCATCACTTTCCTTATTAAATTATGAAGTAAACAACAAGCCATCACAATACGTCCTTGAGTTCGAATAGGGAAAAAGGAGGGGCTTCTAAGTATACTCCATCTCCCTTTAAGTAACCCAAAACATCTTTCAATTACATTTCTTGCTCGAGCATGCTTCATGTTGTAATACTCTTCTACAGTTAGTGGTTGTCTATCTGTCCATTCCTTAAGATGATATAGTTGCCCTCTATATGGAGCAAGAAAACCCTCATACCCACAATCGACCAAATAATAGTTACCTTCAAAATTATTGAAATTAGATGATTAAAGTGAGTTTTATTAACTATATAATTCTTCTTTTAATAAATACATGTTAAATTTACCTCTAGGAACCCTAAAGCCATTTGGCCTAGTGAGAGCATTGCGAAGGACACGGACATCGTGAGCAGAGCCTTCCCAACCCGGAAGAACATAGATAAATTGCATGTTGGGTGCACAAACACCTAACACATTCATAGCAATGGTACCTTTTCTTGTCCGATATTTACCACGATCTTGGGGATGTACAGTTACATTTATGTAAATACCATCCAACGCTCCTAAACAATTCTATAAAATCAAATAAACAAAATCACTCTTATAAATACACGTAAGATAATGGGTAAAAATTAGATGATTAAGCAACTAATACCTTAAACGGTTTCCACCTTTCTTCTTCACATTCTTCTAATATTGGTTTGAGCTCGTAAAGCAAATGGTCATGCAACTTAAGTATAGCCCTTAGACATAAGTTGAATTGCCGACTCACGGTCTCTCCACTTTTTATGAAAAAGTGAGCAATAGATCTATTTTTTTTATGGTGAGCTAAAGTGTACAAAAACATGGCAACTATCTCATCAAGAGACATATTTTTTGTCCAAGTGAGGCCTCCAATCTCCTTAAGCATCTCACAAATAATATTAAAGGTTTGTCTATTAATCCAAAGTTCACTTTTGCAATGCACATCACTTTCTTGTATTAAGCGATGCATAATTTTTTAGCGCAATATTTTTCTATCTCTTTTACTTTGGATGAATTGAACACCCCTAACCATAGCAACACTTGTCATATACCAAACCCAATACATCATAAGAACTACAAAAACATTTGTTACTACCAATTGAAGTTGTTTCAGATGTCTTTTTCTCCGTAAGGATTGCATAATTCGATCCATTTATGAGAATTAATTAGAAGCTGTACAACAAAAATTAGACTCAAAAATCAATATCAAACAAAAATTTTTCACTATCATGTAATTATATATACAAGCATAATTATTGGATAAGGTCAATTAAATATAGCTGAAAAAAGATAGTTCCATAAATTGTTCCATTTGGAATTTCATCGAACAAAAAGGAAAATATTCAAAGAATCAAATAATGCTTGGAGGATAGAAATTTCAGTAATCAAGACAGATGAAGAGGTGCCATATGTAGAAAAACAATGAACGGAAGCTTATGTAATATATTTCAAAAAGGAAGTAGGAACCCCCAGCCCCTAATTTTTTCACAATAACTAAGCAACTTAACAAATATAGCCATCATCAGCAAGTCACATGCTAACTTACAATATCGTGCAGCTCCAAGTCCAATGTTCCATTGAACTCAAAAACCAGACACATTTATTGATTTAGGTGAAGAGAGACACCACTAATATTCTTTCTCTATAAATATACAGATGGACCAATATCATGATATGTACCACTACCAGAAAGACACTTCACACAACAGAACACCTTCCTTTACCTCAAAATTTAAAGCACAAACTTCATATACGAACCATAAGGCAATAGGTGCTAAAGTAACAATAGTTAAGACGCTCATTTTGGTATAGTTTTACAAAGAACAACAAGTTCTGAAAAACACACCACTAAAAAACAATAAAATTTTGGTAATCAACAAAAGATAATGTCAAATTTATTCCACAAAATTGCATAAGCGTTCATTAAACATATTAACTCATGTATAAACATATAAATGATGAACCCAAAATGACATAGTGGTACAAAAAAACAATTATAATGTGGATAGTGTTCACAAAATCATTATTCATTATATTCAACTTGTACAATTGCTCAAGGACAAATAATATGCACACATTGACACATACATACAAACATATAATTAGCCAAAAGATAAGCTAAATCACTACAAAACAATACAATGTACAACACTAGACAAGATAACAAAACCCACCAAAATAGAATCAAATAAGGATTTGATCGAGTATAAAATTAACTTAAACATTATTCTAATATGTCATAGAAGAATGATCTACAACTTACTAGTTCCTTTGTCAATCCAAGGGGAAATAAGCAAAGTGGGATGGGTGATCATTATTAGCAGGAAAAAGGTTTTTATCAAAGTATGAAACTCCTCATGCTCACTGCTCACTCCTCACTAACTACTTATCTTTTTGACTTATCCACTAAAATCTGAAACTCCCAATTCAAATCCTTATAAGATTTATTTAATTAAGCTCCCAAAAATGGTTGTAAGGAGCTTCATTGTGGTATTATTCATCATTTTTGAACTTACTGATTCTGCACTCATTCTTCCTGGAAAACACCCTGACCCAGAAGCCATAGCGAACGAACTTCACAAGTTTCAAAAGACCTGATACATCAAGTACATTATGATACTGATTAATCAAAAATATAATCAACCAAAAAATGCAACAACGCATCAATTTTGCTCAAAAAAAAAAGTTTCAAAAGCCCAGAAAAATAGAGTACCTGCCTGTGGCTCACAAGAATTGCACCTCTGAACAGGAGTAGTTGAAACCCCAGTTTGCCTAATCAAAAAATTAAACAACAACCAGGAGAAAATCATACTAATCAAATACCACAGATCAAAAATAAGGTAGAATCACAGAAAATCGTATACAATTCAAAAAAATTAGGGTTCATCTTACACAACCAAATTGAGCAAAAAAATTAAATTCAGAACAGGAGAAATTTAACATCAAAGAATCAAAAGGAGTAAATATCAAAAAATTTAGAGAAAACATAGCAGAATTTTTGTCTTGTTGAAGGAGATTTGAACGAGCAAAACTGAAAAAGGAATGGAATTTGAGTAGAGAGTTAGCAGGAAATAGAAAGTGAATTGTTTTGTTATTGGAGTAAATGGACTAGTAACAAAATAAGGGTAATGGATTCCTTGAGGTAATGGATTGGATTACAGTAATTCTCTACCAAACATTGGGTAACAGATTGGATAAAATAATTCCCTTACTTGGGCCCAAAATTCTTATACCAAACAGGCCCTAAGGCTATCCATTTTACTTCGTTGCATTGACTAGACTTTTCAATTGTCTACATACATCATTTAAAAGGTGCAGGTTATATCATATAACTTATACGTGCTGTTAGGCTATACGAATCTCAGCCATTCTCATCGCTTTTTTCTTCTCCTTGTTCGATCATTCTTCATCTTTCTTTCATTTTCTTTAATTTAGTTTATAGAAGTGTTTTATATTTGTTTTGTAATTTTATTTTTGATTTCGTTTTTATTTTTTTCATTGTCTTGATTTATGTGCTGTTAGGCTATACTTTTGCTATTGTTTGGGATGTGTGTTGTATTGCTTAGTGTATGTGCTGGTTTATGTGCTGTATTGCTTAGCTTATGGGTTAGTTACATGATTTTTATCCGAACATGAACATGAACTTTTACAAGTTTAATTGGTGTATTTCTTGGTGAACATCTACATGAACAATTAACAATTAACATGAGCATTATCATTTAGTCTAGGCCTCTTTAATTTAGGCAATGTCATTGGTGATAATTTTCATGGGATTACTTCAGTTTAGACACCTTCACTCACATAATCATAACCCAATAAGTTTGGTTGAGCTGTGATAATTTTCATTTAGTCTAAGCGACATCAATTTAGGCAATTGATAAGTTTGGGGTTACTTCAATTTAGACACTCGATGTGTTGAGGACCACTTCAAATCTTATAGTAAGCTTTCATCAATTTAGTTGAGTTTATTATTTAAATAGATGCTGCTTTTGGTGTGGAATATTTACATTAACATCTTAATACAAAACGTGTGGAGGTTAATACGAAATAAATAACTGACGTTGTTGCTGCGAATGTTACGAGTTTGATCTATTGTACACAACTGCTGCTGTGCGCCGCTATCTCGCAGCTGTTGTATACTTGTATTACAACTACTACTTTGAGCTGTTGTCTAGCAACTGTTGTATTGCAAAAGCTATCTTGCACTGTTGTACATTGTTGTATTAATTAATTTGTTGTTGTATTGTTCATGTACGTCTTGGAATAGATGCCACCTATGTGTGTATAAGTATACAATTGCCTATTACTGGACGTTCTGTGAGGAGCATTTTCATTTTCATTGGTAAGCCACAGTGAGGCTTATTCCAGTATGCAGCTTTTTCCTTATTCATTGGTAAGCCACTTTGAGTGAATTTAGTGCAGCCAACTAGATGCGTGTTATGGTACTATTTTTGAATAGGACTGACATCTAAATCTTTGTGAACCATTCTACATTTCTACTGGCGTGACACAAATCAAGAAACTTATTACGACAATGTGTGAAATTTGGTACTATGCTCTCGTGAAATCTGTTGTATCTGTTGATATAATGTCTCACATCATGGGTATGCATGTTTGACTTGGATGTTCCTGAGAATGTCAGTTTATGGTGTGCAATCGCAATAACAAAAGTTTATGCTCATGGACTTGGAAGCAGCACAAGCTAAAGATTTCCCTAAAACTTTTTTTTTTATTTTATTTTATTATTTTTTTTTTTTTTGTGTGTGTGGAGGTAACTCAAAGAGGAGAATCTAATACTAAGGATGTCAGCTTCTCTTCCTTCATATCTTATACTTTCGGTACCTATCACCCCACCTCCATCTGGTATTCATTCTCAACTCATTTGTTTTACTATCTTTATTTGCTTTTGTTGGCACAAAACCGTTATGTTAAAAACTATTATGTATTATAGATAAAATAAAGTATCATTGATCATCTACACTAAATACATATCATAAAAGTGGCTTTAATTAACACATAATTTGATATCTTCAGAAATAGCTTATCAATGTTGTAAGCATTTAAGTATGAAAGATTTTTAGAAAGATTTTTGTAGTATTTAAGTTCTTTTCGATGGATTAGATTATTCCTCGTTAGTCTATTTTATGTTGATCAGCTCAAAGGCTCTCCATTTTTGAGAAGAAAAGTGTTGTTACTTGTTGGAGTTTTTTCATTTGGTAAAAACTGGAGGACTTGGATGCAATATGAAGCAGTAGCTCACGCAGTGTTGATATTTACTTTCTTATAGGGTTTGTAAGTAATGTAGTTTTCTTTTTAAAAGTGTCTTTTTAGACGAATTTGTTATAACATCTTGTACTCTTAAGTATATTTTTAGACGAAATTATTCTTGGAATGGTGCGTGCGTAACACGCGTTGTGACAACTGGTTAATAAAAACATTACTCAAGTAAATAAGTAATTGGTACAATTTCACCTATGGATAAGTTAAAAAAATGAAGTTCAACTTATCAAAGCTTCCTGTACAACTTTTGTTCCGATAACAATGCTCCAATAAGCAAAAGGCAAACTCATAATTTAGATGAGAGCCTGAGAGGGTGCTAATATCACCATTATAAAAAGTTCTTTTTATGAGGCGTCCAAAATTGCTAGAGTACTATATTGTAGTTGTTGCGATGACACATTTTAAGTTATTAAATCTCTTTCTTTTATTGTCATATAATTTAGTGATGATATATTTGTGGCTTTTATAGTGTGTATCTTATGTTTCTCCAATTATACTCTTGTTGACTTAGCAAAGCACAATTTAAAATCAGCTCTTCTTATATAGGACTGTCTCACCATGAGACGAGCCCGAGCCCATACAAGCAAGTTTATTTCTCTAAGTGATTATATTGAAATTGTAAGTGATCATTTTAAGGTTATAAGTGATAATTTTAACACTATAAAGTCATCACTTTTTAAAAATAAATGTATGTTAGACCAATCCAATTAAAATGGTCTCACCGTGAGACCGTCTCATATAAAAATTTGTGATTTAAAATAGAATTGGAGTTGAAGGTTTGACTAGATAGGGGTGACATGTGACTAATGGGTTGGGATGGGTTGTCCCAAATCTATGAATTGAAGATGATGAGTACCCTTTATAAGTCATTAGACACTACAAGAAAAATCATATTTAGCAACAACTATTTCTTTCTTATTGCCAAAATTATAACTTGCGCAAAATCTATTGTTGTTCCTAAATAATTGTTGCCATAATTAAAAATTATCTAACCACCTCTTGAACTATTTTTGCGGGTTGGAACACATCTTTGGCAACGACTATTTTTGTTGCCAAAACTAAAATAGTCATTTGTAACAGCATATGTCATTGCAAAAACTTATGAAATACATTGATACAATAAAGTTGTTGCAAAACCCGCCCCTTAATAATGTTATATTTATTAAAGGAATATTCTACATGATAGCAACGAATTTTTGAGAAAGGTCAGGGGTAGCAAATCTTTAAAATAAATTCCACAAGATAGCATTGTATTTTTGGAATTTCACAATTTAACGTATACTAACGTTTTGTGGGCATTGATGTTATAGCAGCTTAAATTTCAAAAGTATAATGCTATTTTATGGAACTTTAAGGAAATAAGGTTACTGTATTTTAAAGAAAGAAGACAATGATAAAAACGAAATTTCACAACTTAACGTATAATCGAATGTATTTTGGACATTAATGTTACGACAGCTTAAATTCCACAAATACAATGCTATTTGTTGAAACTTTTTTTAAAATTTTCTACCACTGACCTTTTGCAAAAATTCATCACAACCATTTAGAATATTCCTTTATTATAAATAACTTTGGTCTCCCTCTCAATTAACTACCCATCTCCCACGATTCCCTCTTACACCCAAACACTCCAATTTCTATCTCCCTCTGAAAACCCTCACCCAAACCGCCACATGCCCCAATCAGCCTCCTCCAACTCATGCCACCACCAAACCCGGGTGATTTTGAGATCATATCTCCTTGACTTATTAAATATATGTTTCACGATTATATTTTAACATTAACAATAAGTCGAGTCTAATTTAACAATATTTAAACAGTTTCATTACGTAGTCATCAAAACTCCTTATATTGGGACATAAGTTAAAATAATGCATGAGTCAACTACTTCGTAAATACAACAACATCATCATCATCATACCTAATGTCTCGCTTGGAAGCAGGATCTGGGTGAGGAAAGGTAATGGACAATTCATATCCATACTCCATTCATAAGGAAGATTAGAGGAAAGCGGTTGAATTTTATCCCCAAACATGTAGGAACCCTAAATAAAAGGATATGGGTGACGACAATTTCACGAAGTAACTAATAATAATAATAATAATTAAAGAGAATGAAGCAACAAGAGGACAACTAAAGAAACTATCAGTAATTCAAATATATGGATCTGACGTCTCCAACTAATCCTATCCCTAGTCAAGTCCACGGAGAAGTACAACTCACTTAGGTCGCTCTTTATTTGCTCAACCCACGTTTTCTTAGGCCTTCCACGACTTCTCTTACCCTCCACTATGATGCTTTCTATCCTTCTAACGGGACAGCCGACAGTCTTTCTTTGCACATGTCCAAACCATCTTAACCTATTTTCGTGCAAATAATGGGGAAACACCTAACTTGACTCTAAACTCCTGGTTCTTGATTTTGTCCATTATGGTGTTACCGCACATCCACCTCAACATTTTCATCTCTGCTACTACCATCTTTTGTTCATCGATCTTCTTAACAGGCCAATACTCTGTCCCGTACAATAAAACTGGCCTAATGACAACTCTGTAGAACGTACCTTTCAATCTAATCGGAAACTTTTTATCACTTAATACTCTAGTAGCCGATCGCCACTTAAGCCAACCCGCTTATATACGATGCGTAACATCTCCATCTATCTCTCCATCACTTTGGATAACAGATCCTAGATACTTGAACTTAGTCGTACTTGCAATTATATCTTCTTCAATTGTCACGTCTGGATTATTATATTGCTCATCATCATAAAAATTACATCTCAAATATTCTGTCTTTATATAGCTTATACGCAACCCGTGACTTTCTAAAACCACCCTCCAAATTCGTAAATACAACACTTTCACTATATTAGATTAGAAGTAAGCCGTAGTCTATCTTCAACCCAGTATTAATTTTACCCCTGCCAATAACATATCAATATGTTGATTGTGTGATTAAATTACACTAGGTTTGAAAATGCTCCCTTTCTTAGAATTGGCTACATAACTTTTCCTTTCCACGATTTCTATGGCCTAAAGGGGACACGTCTTATATTGTTTCCAACGTTCATGGGGCATACTCTATTTCTTATGCTTTTATATTTCATGGTCAAACTTTTGCTTAAAAAAAAAAGGTATTCTTTAGTCTATAATTCAACAATTTGCAAAGAGAGTATCAAATTAGGTCAGATAGAGTTTGTGTTCGAGTTATATATATAGAAATTAGAAAATTTTTTTTTTCAGCCTAATTCGTGTATTTAATTAGGTTGAAAATCACAACCATAAATCAGGTTAACTTAATTTCAACCCGCTTAATCTATTCAGATTTTTCTTTTTTCATTTTAACTTTTTTAATAATGTTAACTACATTTTATTTTTTTAGGCCACAATATTAAACTTTTTGTTTTTGAGTTACTTATTTTGGATTAACATGAAAATAAGCAAAATGTTAATTGTATTAATGTGGCCTATGTGGGTCATCCAAGAAGGTGACGTTTGATGATGGTGGGAGAGTTGGACTTGAGTGAGAGATTGTTAGTGCAAGTGCCAATTCTCCTAGTGTAGGAAATGATTTTTATTTTATAGCTTGCACTTTGAAAAAGAATGATGTGTGTAGAGCAAAAAGTTCGGTGTTTGGTTTGAATTCAATACAAATCCAAATCAAACTAGACTTAATTCAATTTTAATTTTTTCGGTTTAAATTCAAATCATATTTTTATAATCCAAATTGAACCGAACTGAAATTTTAAATACCAATCTATATTTAACCAAATAAACCGAATTATTAGTTAGCGCGAATTAACCATTTTGCACCAAAGGATTAATTTACACTAAAATACCATTTTTCCAAGAACTGTTTAAAAATATTCCATGTTCTTCAAAAAATTCAGCAGTTAGGCAATATCATATCATACTGCTTATAAACAGCTCCTCAACAATTATTAATAGTTTATTTTCAAAGCAAAGGTTATCCATTATCCATTATCTATAAAATGTGGACAAACATTCAACACTATTCACATTTAGAGTATGAATAGTACTTTTGCCATCAAGATGCCATGTCACGCACCATGTTATCAATGCCATTTTTGTGTTTCTGCCTTGCTTTTCCATCCCCGTACCATTTTTTTCTCACATTAACTACTCCTTCACCTGCTTCTTCCCTTCCCTCTCTGGTCTTCACCTGCTTTCTCCCAGCAGAAGACATGGTTTCCTCTATGTTCTTTCTTCTCTTCTTTTCTATAGCTTTGATTTTCCTCTATCCTCTATCCTCTTTCCCTCTTGTCACTTTCTTCCTTGATTTACTGTAGTTTTGATTTATTCTCATTCAGGTGAATCAATTCGAGGCGAAAAAGGCAAAGGATTCGTCAATCCAAAGGTAAGATTTTTGATTTTGATGATGCACATTGAAAATTTTCTTTTAAATTTGGTTGTTGGGATGAACAATTATGGATGAAAAATTACCCAGATTTTTATCAACGTTTTATGCAAAGTTAAGGCTTTCATTTGGTTTTTGGATGAAAAAACGAGATTTTGTTTTAAAATGAGATGAAACAGGTTGAAAATCAGGAATTTTTAGTCTCCTTTTTCTGCCTTCAACACGCCTTTTTCTCATTTACTCAGTGCACATTCCCCATCTTAGGCTTGTTGATTGTGTCCTTCATACCTTCTACCGTCCTTCACTTGGAAGAACCAAGAAAGAAGAAGGGAGAAAGAAACTATCAGACAATAATATGATTTACATCATATGATCAATTGATTTTGATTTTCCTACTTTTTTTATGATTGTTCTGATTTCTTATTATGAAATTTGCATCTGCAGTTGGCCAAAAAAATTATCCAGATATTAAAAATTAGAACAATCCGTTCTAATTTCTTTGATTGTTTTGATTTATTATATACACAGAGGATTTCTTGTTTATATTTACATTAATTGAGAAAAACCCAGATAATTATTTTCCAAAAAATGAAGTGGGTAACATTTGATTCTTTGAAATAATGCAGTTGAGGCTTGTGGGTATAGTCCTTTAGCTCTCGATTTTTATGTTGGAAATCTTGTTGTTGCACATGCTTGGTATGGGAGATTTTATTAGTTATTGATGCTACCGCGTATTGCTGTCGGCCCTGTCTATGTCCATGTGTTATTGTTGTTGCATTGCGTGCAACTGTTGCTGCTGCTATCGCATGCTGTTGTCAAGTGCTGTTGTGGTGTGCTGCTCAAAACTAATGTCGTGTGCTATTAGTGAGCACAATCATGTGTTAGTCAAATCTGTATGCTAAGCAAAAGTTCAGGGTCGTTGAGATCCGCGGTTGGAACTATTAAATGTGCAATTACTACTGCGGTCACCCATGTGTATATTAAATTCAAATATCCTTGTTTTTCTTCATGAACATGTAGTTTTCAATTTGAATTTATTCATATCATTTACTTTTTATTGGTTGTGTTTAGATGATCCTTAATTTTGCTGGTGGGTTTTGTTTCTGGTGATATATAAATTCATTTGAGTATGAAATGTTTTACTTGACATGATTGTAAAATATTCTTGATTGTATATATTTAAATATGTTTTGATGTTAACAAAAAAATTTTAAATTGGTAAATATAAGTTTTTTTTCATTGAAATTTAATTTTAATTTAAAAATCATTGAATTAATAGGATAATAATAAAGCACTATGGAATCATTTGAGAAAATCAGACATCAGATTTTTTTTTCTAAAATATGACTCATCATTTTGAATTTCTTCCCTCTTGTTAAATCTATCTGTTTGATTTTGCTTATTGGAACTAATTTTTAGTGATTTCATTTATTCTCATTCAGTTGAATCAGTTCAAGGCGATGAAAGCAAAGGAATCGTCACTCCAAAGGTAAGATCTTTGATTTTTATGATGCACATTTGAGTTTTCCTTTTGAATTTGGTTGTTGGGATGACCAATTAAGGATTGTCATTCGATTTCATTTTGGCTTTTGGGATGAAAAATTGCCCAGATTTTATCAACTTTTTGTGAAAAATTAGGGTATTCATTTGGTTTTTGGATGAAAAAAGGAGATTTCATTGAAAAAAGTGGGATGAAAAAGGTTGAAAATCAAGATTCTTTTGTGAACGAACATTCAGTTTCAGGTTTCATGTGTTGAAATAATTTGAAAATTGGAGTTATGTCTACAACTCATCTTCATCGTTTCTTGGTTGAAGAGCAAAAGGAAATTCCTTTATCGAATCCAAAATCCAAGAATCACCACCCCTGTATTCACTAGTCACAACAAGAGCACCAACATCAAAATCTTCTTCAACATAACTAGCCTCGGAGGAGCTTATTCCTTTGGACTTGCAATCATCCGATTGTTTGGATTTTAACTTTCAACAATCTCTCTTAAGATGGCCTTTCTTCCTACAATAATTACAAGTCATACCTCTCTTGTTTCTACTTAGCCCCTTAACAAACAAAGCATCATTAGACTCAATGGACAATTTTGTGCAAATTGAAAATCCATAAGTACCTTTTGTGTTAAGGCCTTTCAAACATCCTCACTACACAATATGTCTCTACCATATAATAAAGTCTTTATAAAATGCTTAAAAAAAGGGTAAAGAACATAATAAGAGAATGACCAAGTCTTCATCATCAAGTGAAACATCAATATTTTATAAATCCAAAACTATAGAGTAAAACTCATTTAGATGAGGTTTTATGGGCTTACCTTCTTGCAATCGGAAATCATATAATCTACTCTTAAGAGTAATTAGTTGGTAACACTCTTGGCCATGTGGAGTGATTCCAACTTCTCCCAAATCCCTTTAGAAGTCATATCCTTTACAACTTCCCTCAAAATTTCATTGGAAAGACAAAGTTTTATGGCGAATAAAGCTTTGGCATCCATCTCTTCCCACTTAGCCTCACTAAGACCAATCGGCTTTTTCTCATCATCTTCAAGTGCCTTATGAACACCATTTCTTCATCTATATTGCTAGAAATTTGTGTTCCTATGGAACTTCTCAAATGTCTAACTTCATGGTTGACATTTTAGACTTCAAATGACTACTATTAACACTCAAATAACCTCCACTAACCCTTGGCTCTGATACCAATTGAAATGAGAGGCATTAACCTCACTCAAGGATCATCAAATAAGGTTTAAATGGAGGTTTGTGTTGTGTCAATGTGTAGGAACCAAATATGCAAATATATGATGAATGACAATAATAAAGAAACAATTAAGACAAAGATTAAGGCGGTTCATCAATTTTGGACTACATCCACCATCTAGCCTAAAATAAATATTAATGTGTTCAAAGGAGAAATAGAAAACTTAAAGGAATTATAATAAAAGTTAGTGTAAGGGAAAAGATGAGCTAATTAGGGAGTAAAATACACAAGCAAGGTTGCTCTTAATGTGAGACTTAGGTGCATTAAACTATGGCCTAGGATTAAGGCATTTATAGCCAAAACATGGGACATAATACCAACAGCAGCAAATGAAGGCAAAAGGGGAAAGATGCTAGCTTGAGGGCAGCGACTTAAGGGGCAACAGGTTCTGCAACGTATCTTTCCTCTTTCATGCTTACCCACGGTCATCAAAGCTTCTTACCTTAATCCTTAGGGCGGGTTTCTTGCTCTCCTAGCTTTCACATGTCAAAGATACACTTCCAATAGTACCATGTACTATTGATTCCCATATAAACCAATCACAAAGGATGGTACTTGTGTCTTTTTTACTTACATTAACTAAAATGATTAATTTACTTAATCATGTTTTGATTACTTGGTGAACTTAAGTCGCCAATAATATATTTAAAACAACAAAACAAACATACATAATAACATATCTATAAATATAATATAAAACAGAAATAAACTAATAAAATCTAACGACCAAGTAAAACCTATTTCATATACATCAAGATTATTCGAATAAAATTAAACAAAATTTAGCATTAGAACACAAATTAGAAAAAACCTAAAACCTAAATTAAATAACAAACAAACATAAGAACAAATTAATAAATTAGAACATCAAGTACTTGGGGAAATTCTCTTTAACAAGTGCATTAGGAAAGACCAAGACCTGTAGAATTGACTTTTTGTACCGGGCGACGACACGTCGGCATTGCCTGTCCATCGCACCTGAATTAAAAATGACAACCCAGGCATGCTTTGAATCGGGCGACGATAACATCGAAGGAGAAGTGAAACTATATTTCCGTGTAAAATTAAAAACCTCTTCTTTAACTCTCATACATCTTAAATTAAACTTTTTATTTTTTTTATTTGTTATACATCTAACATCTTTCATGATTAATATTTATTTTTAAAAATTATTATAAAAATAATATAATTATTCAATTAGTAAATAAATCAAAGTTAGCTTGTTTTAGTAAAATACTATAATCAACTAATATCATCGTATAAAATTTATCTCCATAAACGTTCATAATTGATCAATGGACGTCTAATTCCTTTAAAATCTCTCACAACCCCAGACATAAAAGTCCTTTTATCTAGATAGAAATGTGGATGCCCAAAATGCTTTCTTCACACTTGCATCAATATTTCACTTAAATAGTTAGTAGATGAGATTCAAACTAGTGCCTTTTCAACTTGTTGGCTTATGTTACCAAGTAAGGGACCAACGAACCAAAAATATAGCTAATTATTGAGACCACAATGACGTGTATGTTATATATATATATATATATATATATATATATATATATATTACATCTTATTATTAAAAAATATTTTGAGTTAGAAATGTTGATGCAACAATGTCTCGTTCAGATTAAGAGGGTGTACCCATTATAATTACGTATATGGATCTGATTAATCTTTTATTAAGATATGAGATGAAAGGGTATATTAATTCAACTAGTTTCTCGTTTCTTATAAAGATAGCCCACCAAGCCAGCCCACTAACATTTTACAATTAAAAAAAAAGTTAAGACAAACACGTGCTATTACTTGTTTTACCCTATTTGAAGTTGTTTCTATAACCTATTGAAGTTGGTATTTTTAACCTATTAAAGTTGGTATTTTAACCCGTTGTAGTTGGTTGAAACAACAATTATAAAATACCAACTTTAACAGGTTAAAAAGCCAACTTAAATAGGTTAAAATGCCAACCTTAATATGTTGAAACACCAACTTAAATAAGTCAAAATTTCAACTTAAGGAGCATAAAACACCAACTTAAACAGGTCAAACTATCAACTTTAATAGGTTAAAATATCAACTTTAAAATAACAACTTCAACAGGTTAAAATACCAGTTTCTATATGTTGAATTACCAAATTTAATACATTAACGACTTAACAGGTTAAAACACCAACTCTAAATAAATTAACATGCCACTTTTAATAGTTCAAAACATCAATTCGAATAGGTTAAAAAACAACTTCAATAAATTAATATACCAACTCCAAATAAGTTAATTAACACACATAATGAGCACGCGTTTGTTATTTTTTTTCTAAAAGTATATTGGGCCAGTTCAATTGGACGCGTCTCTAAAAAGACCGTCATTCACGACAATTTGTTATATTTATTTACTATTGGCATGATCCTCAGCTTTTGTACCACATGGTTATTGAAAGCCATGCCAAAAAGCACTCTTTTATTTTATTTACTCCCTTACGCGGTTTTGTGGGCATCAATAAAGTCCACACGAACCTTACGCGTAACTTGTAATGCCTTCACTTTTACTACATTTCATTATCAAAGTTAAATACTTGAAAGTTATACTACTATTAACTTAAGCATCTCACATACACTAGTTTAATAAAAATAAATCTACAAAACCTTAAAATTTCTCCTCTTATTAGCAAAATATCTAAGAAATAACCAAGAAGAAACATGATGTTCATACCAATAATCATATTAGTATTATCAGTTCTTTTTATAGCTGGATTTTTTAGCCTTAGTTTTTTCAACCCCACCAAAAAGTTGTTAGTTCATGAAAAAAGTCTCTTATCTTCTTCTCTCAAGAGTAATTCTAATAATAATACAAACACCATGTCCATGATCAACAAAGATGATGATTTGAAGCAAGTTTTTGACACTTTTGACAAGAATGGAGATGGGTTTATAACAAGGGAAGAGCTTAAAGAATCACTTAACAACATGGGGATTATTGTTCCATTAAAAGATGTTGAAGAAATGGTTCAAAATTTGGATTCTAACAAAGATGGGTTAGTTGATGTTGATGAGTTTAGAGAGTTGTATGAGTTTTTGAAGGGAAGATTAGAAGAGAAAAAGTGTGGAGATGATAAAGATGTGGATAATTTTGATGATGAAGATGATTTAAGAGAAGCTTTTAGTGTATTTGATGATAATAAAGATGGGTTAATTACAGTTAAGGAATTAGGGTTAGTGTTATCTTCATTAGGTTTGAAAGAAGGGAATAGAGAAGAAGATTGTAAAGAGATGATTAAGAAGGTTGATGTTGATGGAGATGGAATGGTTAATTTTGATGAGTTTAAGATGATGATGAAAACTAGTGGTACCAAACCTTCAAGGCTTATTGTTACTACTTAACTATCTTTAGTTATTGAGGAGGTATTCATCTTAGAATTAACGGAATCTTGTCAATCTCAGATTACATAGAAAATACACTTATATGTTCGAGTAAATTTAAAAATTTATAAGCATTTAATTTATCTTTTCCGTGTAGTTACGTCTCTTTATTTTTCTCGAGTTAACTATGGGTATGAGTTGCTGCCGTTCTTTCCTCTTCAGACCCTATCCATAATTTTTCTATGAGCGGAATACACTGGATAGGATGATGATAATAATGTTCGAGTAAATTTAAAGATTAGTGAAGAAGAAATAATTATTATGGCGTGAAGTTTCCAACTCAGCATCACTAATTCTTGTAAAGAAGCACATATAGTAATGATGTTTATTAGTTTGTTGTTTGTTTTAGGGTTTAATGTTTAGCCTTTTTATGTGCATGTAAAACTAACATTAAGAATGTTTGTAAATAAGTCTATTGGTTAGTTTGCATCAATTGAGTTTATTTGTGATTTTGTGTCCCTTTGTTTGGTAAACTTTGAAGTTGGTTAGAGACAACTTAATATTTTGTGTCCCCAAAAACTTGTATATACGTTGATCCACTTCTACTAAGGAAAATCATCTGCCAACATTAAATTCATTTAGCAACACATAATCAAAAGTATCTAACAAATTTTTTTTTTCTTCATATTTGTTGCCCTAAACGGTTAGCACCGGGGATTAGAAATTGTGTAACGTAAGTGAAAAGCGAAATTAAAAAATTAAAAAAGTAGTGCTTCATTTTTTTGAATTACATGAAACTGAATTAAATTGAAATGAAAATAAATTTGAAAAAATGAAAAATTTAATTGGAAGGAGAGAAAAAAATGATAAAAAGAAGTCAATACAAGTAATATACTTCCTCCGTCCCATAATTGTTGCTACATTTGCATGGGCACGAGATTAAGAAAAGTGATTGACCTACACTGTAGCTGATTGTTTACTTTATAAAATATAGTATTTTATTATTGTTAATTGAAAAAGAAAAAGGAAAAATAGGTTGTTAGGTTACTTTATAGAGTATAGTATATATTTTATTATAAAGTATAGAGTATAGAGTAGGATAAAAATAGGGGTAGGTAGAACTTTAAATGATTGTTTTATTACTAATAACGGAAATATAGCAACTAATATGAAATTGCCAAAAATAGAAAATGTAGCAAGTATTATGGAACGGAGGAAGTATGTAATTATAAATGTTGTAACTAAAGACTTTCTGACAAATTTCAAATTAAAGCTCTTCCAATTAAAGTACTTAGTTATTAATCTTTTCAAGAATGAAGAAAAGTGATAATAATCATTGCTGTTGAAAATGATAATCTGATTAATTAGTTCGAAAGTGTATTAAAAGAAAAAATAGATTTAATATGTACTTCTTATCTTAGGCATCAAAAAGTCAAAGTATTCTCCCACAGAGCAACCCTTACCTTACCTACACGACTCATATTGTGGGCTTTAAACATTTTACACTACCCTACTTCACTACAAGAAAATAAAATTGGCGATAAATAAAACGATTTTGTCGCTGAGTTTGGTGACAAATTAGTGACGAAAAGGCATTTTTTTGTTGCCAATATTATTTTCAAAATTTTTAAATGATTTATTTTTTAGTAATTGGGCGGAATAAATTTGATTGAATATTAAAAACAGTTTAGCGACAAATTCTTTGTTGCCAACTTTATCGCCATTTTATCTCTCTTAATTTTAGTGACAAACTTGGTAACAAAACCATTTTGTCACCAAAATCGCTCTCCTTTTTAGTGACAAACTTGGCAACTTTTTGTAACCAAAACTTATTCGTCATTTTCCTTATAAGCTAAGTATTGTGCCATATTCCTCTCTATCTCCCATCTTCCTTGTCTGTTCTATATATTTCTACATTTCTTCTCCTTTCTTAAATCCCTATAAACTTCCTCTAAAAGAAGCTTAATCACTTTATTAATAGAAGTTGCTACCCTTTGTTCTCTTTCCTACGAAATCTCAAACCTTTTAAAAAATCTTCCTAATTATCACAACTCAAATCTAAACTTTCTCCTTCTCATTTCACCCAAAATCCATCTATTTGGGAGTATCTCTCTTTTTTTAATGATGAAAAATATGTTAATATTATACTCGAGCTTGAGATTTTGAGATGAAGAGTTCAAGTTCTTTCAGGAGGGATTCAATTACTGCATTTAAAACCTAGTGGTGTTAATTCTATCCAAGGTTATTTTTTATTTTATTTTTTTATCATACACTTTATAGATTAGTTTTTAATGGAACCCTTATTTTTTATTGAATAGTAGAAATATTATGTAATTTAGTTAATAATTAATTATATTTTTAAATTTCAATTTGGTTATTTATTTATTTATGTTTTAGTTTTGAATATTATTTATAGAAATAAATTAAATATTTATTATTTTTGTAACAAATATTAAATTTTTCTATATAATACGAAATTATATTCATTTAGCGACAAAGATGGCGATAATTTTTTATTTGTCGTCAAGCTGGCGACAAAGAGTTTCGTAGCCAAAATTATCGCTAAAAGCTGTTAGACGACAAGTTGGACTACAAAAACCCTTTGTCGCCCTTTCCTTAATAATTGGTATTAATAATCACAAATTTTCAAATGAAATGGTCTCACAATGAGTCTATTTTTGTTGACTTTGTCTAATGTGCCTTTATTGTCTTAAAATGATAAATTACAACTTTAACTTATTATGCTTTATAGGGTCTTAGAGTGATCACTTACAATTTTAAAGTACTCACTTTGAAAGATAGACTTATAAACTCGTCTTATGGTAAGACGCTCTCATAATACATAATACATAAAAATGCAAATTTAATCTAATCTTTCTTTTTTTTATATATAAATTTCATTTTCAACTATTACCACTTAAACATATGATATTTAGTAACAAAAAATAATTTAAAAACAACATTTGAGGATAATATATTTCTTTACCATATCTGACATAATAAAAGTATAGTTTATGAAAATTAATGTTAAAATCAGTTTTTATTTCCACCGTTATTATGGAATTTTGTAATCACAAACACCACTTAATTCTTACCTTCAACAACCAGTGTTCTTACTCGATCACAACCTACTCTCTGATCATGCCGGGAATATCAAGGTTTATGAAGTGTTTATTTCGGGGCACTTTCCAATTTGCCCATGCTTAAACGAAAAGAGCACACACAGAGTACTAGGTTTCCAACAAAGATTACGAGGAGCAATGCTGCAAATAAGATTGTGGAGATGCCGAGGATCAAACTCCGTGCCTCTCGCATGCTCAAATATCATTTTGTCATGGCTATAGATACAACTATCACTAATAGGACTAATGGACAACGTACAGAAGTAAGTAATGATAGAAGTAAGCATAAACTTAAGTTTTGTGAAGGTTTTAGCTTTAATATCATGTATACATTAATATTGCATCAAATATATCCAAACAGAACACATGCAAGAATTAAACTACTTCTCGCGATTTTTAAGATCAAATATAAGTAATATGCATACCATTAAATCGGTACAGAAGCTCCTATTATATTCTACAACAGTCGAAGAACGCAGCTCTAAAAGAGAACCCAGCTGAATAATAATACCGTTAGAAGATATCAGGATTGAAACGACCAGGTATAGAGTTATTTTGCTGTGCCTGCTTTAAGTGCATTGACAAAGCATAGTTATTGACCTGCAAAACACAATTCAATCATCACCAACATGGTTATTAAGCTTTGATTATGACATATAATCACCACCAGCATCATTGCATTACCTCCAATGTCACGTGAATCCCACCTAAGTAGGGTTTTGGGATATATAATATACGCAACCATACCCATGTAAAAACAACAATGTGGTTTCCAAATGACCCGTGATAGTTAATATCATTTGCAACTTCATATAAATAAGAGTGCATATGATTTATTGAGTCATTTAACAATAGTCCATTAAAATCCAAAACCAAACATTACATTTTCACAGATTTTTACATAATCATATAAAAAATTCAAAACGGTAACACACGAGACTATTTTAAGACTCCTGGGGTTAGGCCGACAGCCACAGATGACCATCGATTGTGCAAAGGTTCTAGAGAATGTGTTACAATCTGTAATTCAAGAATTAACATGAGGATGGCTAAAAAAAAGGATATACCGAGAAAGAATTAATGTTGAAGGACATTAGTCACATAACACAATGAAAGTGGGAGGTTTATAGACTATGGCAGACGCAAGCCAATTCATCAAAGAATGATAAATTCAGGAAATTTACACTATTTGGGCAGATATCTTACTCATATCTGATTATTATAGCTCACACCCTAAGGTTCCAAAAATGAAGGGTTGATACACATTAATATATTTGATGGTTTAAGGTTTAATATACATACATACGCAGGGCGAGTGTAACTGTTATCACTCACACATTCACATTTAATACCATCAACCCCCAGAAAAAGGAGAGAATTCGACAAAATTAAAAGTAGTTAGTCTGACCTCTAGTGTTCTTATATGTTCTTGGCATTGAGATAGAAGCTGCTTGAGTTGTTGGAGTTCTTGCGACTTCGTTTCAAACTCTTTCTGTCGCTCATGCTGAATAGACACAGCACGTTTAAGAATTCCATTTTCCTGAAGTAGTGCCTGAACTTGCTCTTTAAGCAACAAATGCTCCTGCAACATATTCTGCAAGTACAAGAAAGCAATAAAAATAGGACCGTTGATACGCATTTCAATTTTATCTGTACGGGTTTAAAATGGTGAGATGTGGGGGCTAAACCAATTCCAATGTTTCCCCTTGTGTTGCATACAAAATATCATGGCAGATGATACAGTCAAAGGGAAGAAAGAGGAGGCAAGAAAAAGGTCCAAAATGGCAGTTAACAATCTTATGCCATTTTGTGACATAACAAGCCTATCAATATTTGAAATTTTTTAATACAAATTAATAAATCACCTGCTGAAAATTTTGTGCAGTTTCATCTTTTGCACGAGCATATATAGATTTCTCAAAAGCCTCTAGAGCTCTCGACGCACGAATTCTTGCATCCTCAACGTCAGATGCTGCGCTCATTTCCCTTACAAAAAGCTCCACCCACTCTGCATCATCCAGTGACAAATTTCTTGATAGCATTGGATCTTCTGCAAATTTACTTTCTCCGTGAACATGCACTAAAGAAAGAGGAGAAAACAATGAACTCAAGTGAATTTGAAAACAACTATTGTTCAGTAGATCCATATTTGTGCAGCTTGGTTTATAATTCTTTTGTTGGCGAATCATGTACACAATAAAGAAGAAAATATTTTTCTTCTCAGTAAACAAATTAACGAAAATAATTGATCACAAGAATGCAACTATGAACTTTTAAGCCAATAAGCAGCATAAAAATACATAAGTGGGAAGTCCAAACTCCAAAAACTTTCTCCTTTTTTTTTTTTTTTTAAGTTTAAAAACTACTTCACTATTAGCATTTAGCATAAAAGCTGCGTAAATCCAATCCCCTTAACCATCCTAGGTGGAAGCCACTCTAGTGGCATCAAGGCACTATGTGACTGATGTTAGTGAAGTTCAGAAAGAAATATTCTGTTCTGAGTCACATGTAACTTGATATAAGAATGCATGTAAAATAATCTAACTCCTGCAGCAATAAGAACACTAACTATAAATTAGTAATGCCTTCAAAAAGGCAACAAGTAAAGGTAAGATGTTGCCTTTGCCAACAGTCATCCGGATGTTCAAAATTATAGATCTCGTTTGCCCAAGTGTATGAGTGTTGAGAATTCCAGCATGGGTATTTAAGGCACAATAAAGAGTCCAAGCAAAATAAGAATAGTTTGTTTAGAAATTCCCCTTAGCGCATTTGCTCCTTGAAGCGTCAGTATGATGGCTGAGAATCACACGTCAACAATTGTGAGAATGGTGAAAGATATTCCTAAGAAGGCTGAGTGATAAAAAGACAGCTTTCAACAGATCGAAAAACAAAATCAGGACATGTCTTTATCACGGTAGACAGTACCACCAGATTCACGATATGTATTAATGTTGTATGTGTTTGGTGAGTTTCACATTCCCTTTTACTTTCTATAATTCAATATAAGTTTGCGACATTTCCTACATGTCAAGCTAGAACTAAGCTCTTTCTAGTAGATCAAAGAAGCTCACATCGAAGATATTCTTCCATTTCATGATGTGCCAATCTGTTTGACATTCTGCATCCCAGATACATCATCACATAACCTTTAATTATCAAAGATTCAATACATTGTGCTTGAGCAATCATTAGTGGACAAGAGATGCTAGAGGTATAATCGCTTCATAGGCACAATGAGCGGGCACAAAGGCCTTTTCCACACCCAGGCATGGTACATTCGTTTCCAGCAAAGGAGGCTCAAACCAAAGACTTAGTTTACCAGTAAATATGAAAAGTTCACACCAGAGAATATTCTTCCATTTTATGATGTGCTAATCTGTTTGCTATTCTGCATCCCAGATACACTATCACATAAACTTTAATCATCAAAGATTCAAAATATTGCGCTTGAGCAATCATTAGAGGACAAGGGATGCTAGAGATATAATCGCTTCATAGGCAAAATGTGCAGGCATTCATTTCCAGCAAAAAAGGCTCAAAGCCAAAGACTTGGTTTACCAATAATATGAAAAGCTCGGAAGCACCATGCACATTTTTCCGAGAGCTTTTCTATTGTAACTCCAACAGCACCTAGCACACACCTTATAGTGGATGGGAATCATTTTGCCTCGACTCTTCCAAGGAAATTCCAATGGCAAGCTCCCTAGACTCGAGTGGAGTCATAGATATCACACAATTTGTCTTTATTAGGTAATTTTATTACTTGAATTTGAAACCAATAATTGTTACTTGTGTGTGTAAAATCTATTCACGTGTATAATTAAAAGTTGGGTGATGGCGAAGCAAGATATGTTCAATGGATATTATATTTATTCAGTATTGTGTACTCCATTGTCCCACCATCCGCTAATCTTTTTACTCGCCTAAAACAAAAGTCCTAATAAACTACTTTTACCAATTTGTGGAGTAAAAACGAAGCTTTTCTCTCAATTAAACCAACCCTTTTTCTCCTTCCACTCCACTCTTTTCCTACTATGCTGGCATAAACATGTCCCAATTCAATTAGAACATATTAACGTAAAGTGTAATTCATTGGTAGACCCAATCCAAATTTGACTCGACCTAAAACTAAAATAATATCGTATTCAACCGAAATAAACCCGAATCCCATAAAACGCGAAGTCCACAAAATAGACGCGCCACCACTCGAACAGAGCCAGCAGAGTAACTAACTTATACACCCATAAAGAGTTTACCGTACCCAAAAACCTCCCAACACCAGTAACCAACCCACATTCAACACTATGTTTCATTTGAGGTGATGCGATACATAAACAATTTGATCTTAAACTAATGTTGACACATGACTAAATGAATACGAACATACCAAATTAGGATTGCATATTTTCACTTGACACTAGAACTTGTGACTGAGATCCACCTAAAGATATGGATAACTGAACCCTTGAACTAACGCAAAATTGACTAACTTTGTAGATATCCAAAAACCCTAACTAAACATAAGCAAACTTTTGATCGAACCGATATTGATACAACCAGACATTATCATCGTACCAAACATGAGCATATAACCTAACCTGAAGTCCCTTCAAAATTAAACTCGAATACTATTGGCTCAACTTGAATTTGACCCAACTTGAATTTTATGAGACCTAACGTAGATCTCACTTTCCTTTGTATTGTTTAAAGTAGAAAAAACCCAAAATGGCTTGGACTTGACCCATCCAGTGCGAAACATAGACAAAATCATGTCGTCACGATTACGGTGACAATCGCGATATCTCGAATGCGGCACCTTGTCGTTTATTGTTCACTTTTTTGTGGACATCGCAATTTAATTTCTAAACTTAAAAACTAAACATTTTATCATAGTAATTCATGTTTTCTAAAACATATATTTAAATAAAAATCTTATCATAGATATTTTAGAACCTAATAACAGCTTACAATGAGTATTCTTATGTGGTGTTAAATCACTTGTTACATGACAGGATTTTGATTATGTAACTAAACGACCTCATTTTTTATGACATGGTATCAAAGCCTTTAGTTGACCCAACAATACTCCAACCTGAAATGGCCTAGACTTGATGCGACTAATGTCAAACCCAACAGAGTGAACAAATTTATAACCCTAGTCCCTTAATGCCAAAACCAACTTGTTGAACTACATGATTTGATAATAACCAAGACTGAATATAACCTTTTCTACGAATTCCCTACACACCAAAAAAATAAATAGTCATTTTCCATCTTATAAGGAAGGTTATTAAAGCAGTCAAAAGGCAACAAAAGTATAAATCCAAGACAAGAAAAAAATAATCCCACAATATCATAATATAAGAGAACAAAATATGCTTCCACGTAAATTGATTTAAGATTCAAAAAGAAACAGAATAAACTATAGGACAACACAACTAGAAGAAAAAGTAGCAACATCCGAATATAATATCTCATTATCTGGCTTACCTCGTGGTTGATCATTTGGTTGTGGACAAGCATCCAAAGAGTTATCAGCAATAGCTGGAACCTTGTCAGCACATCCTAATCGAAGATCATTCAAACACTTAATCGCTAAGTCCAGATCATGTCCATTGTTCTCAAGTGCTTGTTCTATAATCTGCAATAGTGTTCATACAAATGCAATAAAATTATTTTTAACATCTTTTTTGTTAAAGATAAAAAAATATGCAGCCTAGTAAAGATACTAAAAATCTTACATTCCGCAAGACATCTAATGTTAAGGCCTAACACAAGGTTCGGGGAAAAGGGTAACAAAGAACCAAATGCAAAAACACCAAAAGTAGAAGGAAGAGAAATCATAAGCACAATATTTCACATCAAGTGCTACACTGAATACTGTAAGGAAACACTTTAGAAGCTTAAATGTTGAAATATTACACAACAGTCGCCATAGTTTTGCTAGTAAATTCCAAATCCACTTCAACATCTATCTAAAATGAAATGAAGAATCATTTAATTGAGCACCACATTTGAGAATTCAATCCAACAACCAAAAAATGAGAAACAACCAAAGTATATGATGTTTATCTTTTCAAGTTTCATAAGGAACTAAATAAAAAGATTGATGAGAAGTCAAAAAGATTTTCCATTAGTTTATTAACAACTCCAAAGCTTGAATTCCAACATGGGGTTGGCTATATAATTCAAAACAAATAATCATGGAAAAGAAAATGCATATTATTTGCAACACTCGCAAACAATCGCCATCATATAGTACTGAACTATCCACATGGTACAACTACCAACACAACCCCAGTAGAAAATGGTCTTTCACAAAATATCAACTCATATTTATAGCAACTATCAAAGGTCCCCTAATTGGAGTATGTTTAGAAATACATTCACCATAAACAAAGTACAGAAAAAGGTATCCCTAATCAAACTTGAACCGTTATGTAATGCTACAATGTAGCGGGTATTTATCAAAAAAAAGTATAACGCATGGCTTTGGTGCTGTCATGCGGAGAGGATATTTTAACTTTTTGGTATTCATGCATTGACCATAATCCCTAATACGATCATACTGAATATATTTAGCACTTCAATTTGCCAATTTATATCGCTGAGATAACAAAGTTCAAGGATCAAGAAAATATAAGCAGCACCACAGAGCAGAACAACAAAAAAGCAATCATTAATTTACATTAGCCACCTAAAGGAATAACAAATTGGGGCAACTCACAATAAAAAATAGGAACCTACAATAACTTAATTATGTTTCGTCATGTCTCTCCAAATAACATATTTAACAAATTGTGTAAATAAACACAAGATCTATATTGGACCGGCCATTGACAACATGTTCGGATCTTATACTACAAATCAATTATACTGCAAGAGCATTAAAAATGAAAGTAGGAAGACCAACAAAAAAATTCAAAACCATCATATTTGGTATCAAATGGTAGATATAGTACCATATGAAAACGCTTCAAAATAGTAATTCATAAGCACCTTAGAGCAAATATTTTAGATTGGAGACGAAGAATCATTAACTTAAGCATCAAAATTGAGAATCAAATCCAACCATCCAGAACTGTGGAGAAAATGTTAACTAGCACACTAGAAGATACAATTATAAAGCCTCAATAGCACATTATCATATAAAACTATCCTTCAAACAGTACAACGTAATTTACTGATCTCCCCATGAATTGTAAACCAAAAAATACATATTTTGGGCCAATTTGCGCTTGTGTCACAATTTTCAAAGCACAATATTAATTCATACACCATAATAAGAAACATAAATTCAATGAAATTATTAAACTATCTTCCAAAAATAATCTCATAAACTAAACGCATACTTCATATCATCTAGAACTTCACACATTAACTATCAAAATCACAACTATCATCATTCATCAATTCAACTAATCGTAAAATGAATTGTAAATGTGGGAGTAATGTAGATTTTGCGTTTTTAAGTGTCGAGAGAAAGGAGGAACTAAAGCAGAGACATATTTCAAAGGGTGGGTTTAGGCCTTTAAGGAATATGGTGTTAGCTTAGTATTATTTTATTCACTTTGAATTGTAAATGTCATTATATTGTGTTTTTTTCTTTGGTTTTCTTATATATGTGTCCCATATGAAATTTAGAGTGGACTTTGGATTCACGATATTGTTGTGTTATTAAAAGAAAGCTTTGAATGTAGTTGTTATTGATAATTTTGATTATTTTGTGAAGAAGCTGTCTATCATGTTAGAATCTTAGTGGGTCCTGAACTATTTAAATTCCATGAATTTCATATGGTAATCATCTTTGTTTTTGTTTCTTCGTTCGTTATTGTGTTTCTTTTCTGCTTTCAGTTTTTTTCAAAACTAAAAACCAAAAAGTAAGAGAGCTGAAAAAGTGGTATTCACATTTTAGTTTTCAGTTTTCAAAATCATCATCTAACCAATAAATTTAATTAATTTTTTATTAATAATAAAATACATCACATAAGACTTTGAAAATTTTACAAAAATCAGAATAAAAAATTTAGCATTCTGTGCTTTTGTAAGTTTTCATGGTTTCATATTAAAAACTGTATTGGGTTTTAATGAGGCATGTTTTCAGGGTGCTCTTAGAAATAAAGATCACGTTGAAAAGTACTTTTATGGTTACATGTATGATTTTTATACTCGCATTAATCTTTAAAAAGTAGTGTTATACTCACTATTTTTGATTATTTATTTTTTTGTTTTGTTGATTCTCAACTTCTTGTTATAGTAATGCTTTATTTAAGTATTCAATTTTTGCCTTTTCCATGTTGATCCTCACTTTAAAAGCACGTCAATATCAAGACACGTATAATACCTCCAACACCATTAAGGTTTTCGCTATTCATTTGTCTTAAGCACATAATTTTGTTATTTATATAGGTAATATACACGTCAATATCATGCACATGATCAATAATCAATAAATCTCTAAAAGCTTAATATTTATTTAAGATATGAAAGAAGGGAAGGGAAGGGAGATTTTTAAAAGGATGTATGTCTTTTTAATTTTATCAAACAAATTTTTTCCATAAGTTAGAACGATAAGGAAAATCATGAGTCTTCTTCACCCCTTTATTAGAACATTGTGCGTATTATTGTAGGTAATGTATCACTTGATTTTAAAATACTATAAGGAAGATATATGTAAACTTATAAGAGATAAGAGTTTTATCAAGTTAACAAGTTAACAATATTGAGTTTTTCTACTTCTACCAGAAACTTTACACGCATGATTATCCAATCATATCCCTCCAAACCCTCACTATCCCCATGTTATTCAAGCAAAAAATTTTCATTCCTCTAAATCCCACTCCTTCTTTTCCATATATTTCCCATCATCCAAACAAAGTGAGAGAAAAACTCCAACACTTGGAGAATGTCCATTGCAGTTGATCTTAAATTCTTGGTGAATTTTCTTCATCAAATAACACAAACAAAGCCTAGGATGTAGTCACATTGGGTGAACCTTGTTAAAAATTCATGTTGTTGGATTGCTTTGATTTTATATCTTCTTGCTTTGAATCCCTAATTTTGTTATTTTGAGTTTTGACTCCGGTCATGGGCACTTGCCATTTATCTTAAGCTATTTAAAATTGATTGATTCTAAATCCTTAATCACAACAGAAAATTATCAAGAAAGTCTACAGATGGCTGCAAAATAAAACTCTACAGACATTCCAAATAAAAAACAAAAAGCACAACTAACATCACAGCTCTATCTTGCTTAAAGATCAACATCAATTATCAACATTCAGCAAACTTCATCATTACAACAACCATACATCAATTCAAAAGACGATTTCAACAAAAATAAAAAAAATAAAAAAATAAGTCAACGAAAAAGTTGAAGCAGGAAAAGAAATTAAACCTTCTTGTCCATAGAAGGAAAAATGGCGATAAGATGATCAACCAACAAAAAAGGCGATGGACCGGAAAAGCGAACCGGCGAAGTAGAAGAAGAACAACGAATTCGCTTCGAAGAAGACGAAGATGGTGACGGAATTTCCTCGAAAATAGATGATCTCTTCCCACACACTATTGCAGACATGTTGTGGCAAAAACCCTAACACTAACAAAATTATCAATCCGATGATTATCAATTTTCGATATGGAAAAAATTAATTATAGAATTCACTAAAATTGAAATTAAAAATTCGTCGATTTTATGTGAAATCAATGGAAGAAATAAAGATTGATGGAGGAAATTTGGGGGAAAATTGGTGCTTTTCTTCAACCATTTGTTAAAGATTGGATGAATTGTTTTTTGTTATCGTGATTGGAGAAATGGGGAAGAAGATGAGATAATGGCGTGTTTGGTTGGTGGAAGGATGACGTGTGAATCGTGATTGATGGGTGAGGAATGATTAAAAAGTTAAAGTGAAACTTAAAAGAAAGATTCTCATTTGGAGCATGAAATAAAAGATAATAAAATGGACAAAAATTTGCTTAAACATTAGGTTTCATTATAGCTATTGAAAAGTGATTTGATCTGAAAATCTATTCGAAAATGAAAGTAAATTGGCCTGATAATGTGTTTCTTTTTTTGACATTATCCAACCCGAAGTTATACCCGAATCGGTTGATAAATGAAAATGGGAAAACTGAACCCGAGCTGTAACCGATTTTTCTAACCGACATATAACCGTTAACCGAGATTACCCGAACCTAATAATGACCGATTTGAGTCATATCCGACCCAAATCATGCTCTAAACCGAACTCGATTCGGCTAAAACCGACTTAAACCAAACGAACACTAGTGGAAAAAAACGTATTTGCTGCTTATCATTTGCTGCGGTTTTTGTATATACGCAGCAATAAATAGGAAAAAGAATAAAAGAGAAAAAAAATCATTAATTGCTACGGTTTGAGGCCTTGACCACAGCAAATACTCATGTGCAGCTTCAATTGCTGCGGTTTGTTCCTTGCCCGCAGCAAATATGTCTTCCAATTACTCCGGTTTTTCTTCCACCCCCAGCAAATATTACACTTGGACAATAATTGCTCCGATTCTTCATCCACCCGCAGCAAATAATACCGTTGTACAGTAGTATTAATTTGAAACCCGCCATTTCTTTTTTCACAAAACTCGATTACAACAACGTACACTATACACTTTGCCTCGTTCTCTCAAACCCATTGAAAAAACACTTCATCTTCATCTTCACAAACGTAACAACCTTCATCTTCAAAGTCGTTCTTCATCTTCATCTGCTATGTTAGCATTTTCTTAAAAGTTCTTCATCTTCTTGGTTCATAAACCCACGAAAGTTAATACTTTGGTCTTGTTCATCTTAAAAACCCACGACATTAAGGTATTTTTTCTCCTTTTAATTTGTTAAGCATTTAAGTTTTGCAAGATATTCATGAAAAAACTCGAAAATTATGGCAACCGTTTGTATACTAATTTTGTTTCTCTGTTTTTCGTTGTAGATAACATAACCCACGAAATCAAGGTAATTATACTTATTTTACTAATTTGCAAGTTCATATCTTTATTGTTTAATATGTAATTTAGTAATTTAGTGAATTTTTGTTTGAATTGTTATTTGCAAATGATATGTACTGTTTTGCTTTTGCTTGTATGCTAGTATGCCAAATCTGGATACTAATTGAGCAAAATTTTACTATTTGTGAATTTTACATTATTCAAGTTTATGTTATTAGTTTGTTAAATATTTGTGTAATTTGTTAAAAATGTGGTTTGTTGTTATAGTTATGTCTTTAACTATTAGAATTAGAATATGATTTTATTTACAATGTAGTTCTTAATATTGAAGTATGAAGTATAGAATTAGAATATGAAGTATGTATATTTAGGGTTAAATAGATTTGGTATAAATAAGAGTATATTTTTTTAGGGTTAAATATATTTATTAGAAATAAGTATATATGTTTAAAGTTGTGTATTAACTTTGTTTTGAATTAATTAATCACACTAATTAGGATGACAAAGATCGTTCTTGGATGTATGGAAGCATTGAATCGTCGGAATTTATTGATGGTGTATTAGAATTTTGTAGTATTGCGGTTGAACATCAAGTTAGGACGGGGGGAGTTGGTTTTTATTGCCCATGTGTCAGTTGTGGCAATGTATCAAAGGTAGATAGTGTTGATATCCTTAGGGCGCACATACTTCGACGTGGGTTTAGGCCTCAATATCATGTTTGGGTTTGGCATGGTGAGGAGGGAGTTTACAAAGAGAAAAGTGTTGTTGAGGACGTCAATAATGTGGCCGATGTCAATGAGGATGCAGTAGATCATGTTGATGGGTATGAGACAGATGAAGAGAATGTCGATGAGGATGTGGATCGTGTTGATGAGATGATGGAGGGAGTCGAGGATGAGTTAGGAAAACGTCCTCGTGTTTTTGACTTGTTGACATAGGCTTCTCAAAAGCCTTTGTACCCTGGATGTACAAAGTTCACCAAACTAACAGCAGTATTGACAATTTTCAACATTAAGTCAAAGTTCAATTGGAGTGACGCTAGTTTCACAATGTTATTAGAAGCGTTAGGTGAGATGCTTCCTGAGGGAAATGAACTTCCAACGTCGACATATTATGCAAAAAAGCTCATGTGTCCTTTCAGCTTAGAGTACCAGAAAATTCATGCGTGTCCGAATGATTGTGTGTTGTATCGGAATGAAAACGAGAACTTATAAGAGTGTCCTAGGAGTGGGTTATCGCGCTACAAGCGTAAAGGGGCTCGGGATGCTAAAGGGCCCCCGGCTAAGGTATTGTGGTATCTTCCAATAATACCTAGATTTAAGCGCTTGTTTTCTATAAAGAAAGATGCGTTAAATTTGAGGTGGCATTCAAATAGGGTGAAGAAAGGTCACTTGCTCACACATCCATCTGATTCTCCGAAGTGGAAGAGTATTGATAGGTTGCATAAGACTTTTAGGGATGAGGTTCGTAATTTAAGGCTCGGACTGTGTACGGATGGAATGAACCCATTCGGCAATCTTAGTTCTCAACGTGGTACTTGGCCGGTACTTTTAGTGATCTATGATTTGCCACCTTGGTTATGTATGAAGCGTACGTACATTATGCTTTCACTTCTTATCTCGGGTCCTAAGCAACCTGGCAATGACATAGATGTATATCTTGCACCTCTCGTTGAGGATTTGAGAAAGATGTGGGATGAAGGCGTTTCAGTGTTTGATGCATATGCTAATGAGGAGTTCACCTTGCGTGCAATGCTTTTATGCACCGTTAATGATTTTCCGGCATATGGCAACTTATTGGGTTATAAGAACAAAGGGAAGAAAGCATGCCCAATATTTATCGATGACATGGAATCCACGTGGATTCCTAAGTGCAAACACGTATTCATGCACCATCGAAAGTTCCTCCCACGAGACCACCAATATCGTAAGAAGAAGAAGTTGTTCAACAGGGAGGTTGAGGATCATGTAACTCGTCGACCGTTGACCGGTTATGAGGTTTATGAACAGGTTAACGGAGTTGAGACTGTATTTGGTAAAATGGGGCAAGTGCAAGGGGGTGAAGACTGATTATGGAAAAAAGAATCAATCTTTTGGAAGCTTCCATATTGGAGAGATCTACAGGTTAGGCATTGTCTTGACGTTATGCATATAGAGAAAAATGTATGCGATGCCATACTCGGGACTCTCATGAACATTCCGGGTAAGACAAAGGATGTTAGGGCCGCGCGAGATTGGTTTGAATGTAAGGGTCTTCGTCCGGAGTTGTAGGCACATGTTAAGGTGAGTAAGAAAATAAATAGAGCTGATGAAGTTGGTGGCAGTAAGAAGAAGATGAGTAATGACAAAGTTTATTTGCCTCCAGCTTGCTACACATTATCCAAAGCAGAGAAGCGGACATTTTGTGAGTGTTTTTATGGCATTAAGGTTCCGTTTGGGTACTCATCCAACATGAAGAAATTTGTGAGCCTAAATGGTGAGCTGAAGTTGGGAAGCATGAAATCTCACGATTGCCATGTAATGATGCAAGTGTTCTTACCAATTGCAATCCGTGGAATACTGCCAAAACATGTGAGATATGCTATTACCGAGCTATGTTCGTTCTTCAACACAATTTGTAGTAAAGTTCTTGATCCCTTTAAACTTGATGCACTTCAACTCGACATGATTGTAACTTTATGCAAGTTTGAGATGTATTTTCCACCTTCTTTCTTTGACATAATGGTTTATCTTATTATCCATCTCGTTCGTGAGATCAAGCTTTTAGGTCCAGTTTTTTTAAGGTGGTGTTATCCTTTTGAAAGACACATGGGTGTTTTACAAAACAAGGTGAGGAATCCAGCACAACCCGAGGGGAGTATGATTCAAGGCACTATGAGCGATGAGATTAGTAACTTCATAGCCGAGTATTTGGCCATGGCAAAGCCTATTGGACTTCCCACCTCTAGACATGAAGGAAGGCTTAAGGGAAAAGGAACAATTGGCTCCAAATCGGTCACACCTCCTCGAGACAGCCTTCTACAAGCACACTTGTATGTGTTGCATCATATTCCGGAAGTCCATCCTTTTTTGAGTGAGCATTTTGATATATTGCACGCAAAACATCCTTCTAAAGGGGATAGGGCAATGATGCAGTTGCATAACAAGACGTTTATTAATTGGTTTCATAATCGAGTAACATGCGAAGAACTCAAAGATGTATCCGAAATTGTTAAGTGGTTAGCTTTTGGTCCGCGTGATGATGTCAATAAATATGAGCGTTACGATGTCAATGGCTTCACATTTTGGACTGAGGGTCAAGACAAGAAGTCATCTTATCTACAGAATAGTGGGGTTTGTATTTTGGCGTCATTTACATTTTACGCGAGTGCGAAGGATCAAGCGTCGGTTGATGCTAAATTGGTATACTACGGGCGGGTACATGAAATATGGGAGCTTGACTACTCTACTTTCAATATTGGTCTTTTCAAATGTAAGTGGTGTAGATAATAATCGACGATGAATAAAAAATGACGACCCTTGTGGATTCACTCTTGTAGACTTAGCTCGTTTGCGTGATAGTGAGGAGTCATTCATACTAGCCACACAAGCCAAGCAAGTATTCTACATTGTAGACCCGTCTGATAAAAAATGGTCTATTGTTGTACCGGGAAAAAGAAGCATCCTTGGTATAGGTGATGTTGAGGATGAGGAAGAATATGAAGCTTTTGAAGACTCCCCTCCCTTTATCAATCCAAAATCAGTGGATAGATGTTGGTTATATGCGTGTAGATCACACGGAAGGAATATATTTGAATTAAGTGATTCACAAGGTATGAATTTAAAGCTTTTTAAAGTTTTCTTGGCACTTGGTTTGTTTTGCATGAAACTTTGCACAGAACACTATTTGTTATATATTATTGTGTTGAACGTATTAGAATTGTAAATCATAGTCATATTCTTAATATTTACTTAGCTTATGTTCTAATATATTTCTATTCATACTCTTTCAGTTACTGATATACAATGCATCTATTCAGAGACAAAATTGTCCCCGAGATTGAGACCTCGGATAATGAGCATCGTAGTTACGACAGTGAAGAGGACCAAATTGTGATATACGAGCGTATGACTGAAGACGCTCCACCAATTGACAATGATTTTGAGATTGAAGACGCCCCACCAATAGATGCTCCCACTACCAGTAAGAAAAGAAAAGGACGAGGTCCTACGAAAAACCTCAAAGTCATAGAACTCATGCATTTGGAATACAATGCATTGGGTCAACCCTGTGGAAAATGACGTAGACAATATGGAAAACAAGTGGGCCTATGTATCCGCAAGATTTGCATATTGCACGCATGGAACGAAGTTCCAGAGGGTTTGAAGAACTCTCTATGGAATGATACTGTGGTAAGCAACTTTACTATTTTTACTCATTTAGTTTCATTTTAAAATTAATTTAATTGGCAGTAATAAATATAACTTTTTTTGTAGAATCTTTTCCACATCGAGAGCGATGAGGACAAGAAGAATGTGTTTCTTTCAGCTGTTGCTGAAAGATTCAGAGATTTCAAATCCAAACTAGTAACTGGCTGGATTACGAAGAGGCGTGCCCGTACGACCAAAAAGGTCAAAACGGGAAACAAAGATGGAGAGCAAGCACCTTCGAAGATGCCCTACGAAATATGGGGTCACATAGCGAAGAGGGATTGGGAAGCCTTTGTTGCCAAAAGAACAACTTCCATAGAAGTTGTAAGTATTTCATATTATATTATTGTTTTTAATTTGAATTTACTTCTTTTGATTCAGTCATTAAACTAATACATGACATTCGATTTCTATTGATTAATTAGGAAAAGCGTGGTAAAGCTTTTGATTCTGCAAGCAAAAGAAAGTTTTACCATCGCTTAGGCCAAAAAACGTACGATGAGGTCCGAAAAGAGTGGGTGGATGCGGGTTTTTACCCCAATCAAAGTTCATCCACGCCCTCATCTACGACTACCTCCGCATCCGTGAATACTCCTGCTGGAGATCGGGTGCGTGATTGGTATTGCGGACTTCATTCCCGAGATGCAAGTGGTAGATTTACCATTAATGATCCGGGAACGAAGAAGGTTGCTGATGTTGTGATGAGTTTTGAAATTATTAAGTATATTCTTGATTTGATTTGTATTCTTTGGCTTTGATTTACTTATACTAATTGCTATTTATGTCACTTTTTATTTGAACAAATGGGCTGGAAGGAAAAAGAAGCTACGAGGGAGTTCACCCCAAGAGGCAATGTTGACGCATTGCATATGGTCTTAGGGAAAGACCATAGTGGGCGGGTAGTCGGAAAGGGAGGCGTCCGCGTGGGGTTACAGAAGGCATTCGGCAAAGAGTGTGTTGCTACCCAATCCCGAACGATGCTGCGAGATGAAGTAGCAACCATCCGAGTAGAGATTATGAAGGACGTTCTCGCCAAACTGGCCGTCGTGTTGCAGAAGATGGGAGCACCCGTTCTTGACTTGGAAAACCTGATTGTCGAGGATCAGGAAAGTCAACATGGGGATCCTAATGATTCGGTCGAGCCAACACCCGAGCCCATTACCCCCGTAGCACCCCTGCCCATTACTTTCCCTGAAGGGGAAAACCCCACACCGGAGACCATAAACTCCGTTGCTCAAAATCCGGAGCCAACTCCAGAGCCAGTGCTACAGGTACATAGTTTTTAAATATATAAGCACTTAATAATTTAAATTGCAATGCGTTTTAATATTTTATTATGATTCTTATTATACTAAACGACGCAATTTTCAGGAGGCGACTCCTTGTTCTCTTTTGTTGCCTCAGTTAGGTGTTGCTAGTGATGGCGACTTAACTGAGGTTGCATATGGTGTGGCCCAGCCAACCAAAGAGGGCCAAACAGTGCATTCGATGCGTGTTACAAGTGGCCACATCAGTGTGACCGTGAAAACTATTGTAAAGGGGTTTGAAGATTTCTCACTCCCGGTTCCAATGCCAGCATGGAGCCTTGAGAAACCATCAGATGCCCTAGGTAGTTTCATCACATGGCTATATGCTTGGGTCCGATTCACTAACATGGTAAGAATCATTTGTACCTTATTTATTTTTATTTTTTTAATTGCATGTTTACACTAATTTAATTGTATAAATTGAAATAGCAAAAGAGTCCAAAGGGATCTTGGAGAGAGATCGGTTCCTCAGAAAAGGTGTCGACTTGGTCAAAGTCGATGCCAAGCACTCCAATTTGACTGATGCGGAGCTAAACGATCTCTCTCAAGATTGCAAATGGCTGAACACTTGTGCATCTCGCCTGCTTGAGGAAGACCCAATCATTCTAAACCTGCAGAAGGACTAATTCTGCTTTTTAGAAAGCCCGTTTGTAATTATTGGTCCTAATGACATTGGGCAATTTTTGCGAGGAGAGATGCTGAACTTAGCTCTTATCCATGTCTACACATATATACACATACTACAATTGCTGCGGTTTTCCTGATGCTCGCAGCAAATAATGCTTATTTGCTACGGTTTTGCTAAGCCCGCAGCAAATAAGTGCATATTAAACGAAAAAAAAACATAAATAAATAAGCATTATTTGCTGCGGTTTTGTTAGGCCCGCAACACATAAGTAATTAAAAAAAAAATTTCTTTTTTTTTTTCTCCGTTTAATAAGCACTTATTTGCTGCGAGCTTCTTAGAACCGCAGCAAATAATGCTTATTTATTGATTTATTTATTTTTTTCGTTTAATAAGTAGTTATTTGCTGCGGTTGTTGAATGACCGCAGCAAATAAGTATTTTTTTTTTTTAAAAAGGTGAAGAAAAATTTTAAAGGCAGACAGACCCTACTCCGTGGCACGCGTAGATCTCCGCAGCTCGCGGAGTGCAATTTGACCCAGCAAAAACTTTTTTTTTTTTAAAAAACTATTATTTGCTGCGGTTTTTTATAAAGCCCGCAGCAAATAGTTGGTTCAAAAAATATAAAAAACACGTTTTGACGTTCTATTGCTTCAAACGCTAAAATAACTTTCTTCAAAAACCCACGACGGCGACTGTCTTCTTCTTCAAGCTCTTCAATTTCAGAAAATTTCTTCAAAAACCCACGAAAAATCTCTTCAAGTTCTTCAAGTTTTTCAAATCATACGACTCTACTGTGTTTTCTCTTCATTTCGTTCATCATCTTCCAAACCCCACGACTTTGTTTAAGTTCTTCAAGTTCCTGTGTTGTTGAAATTTGTTGGTTCAATAACCACCCATTGCACGAATTTCCTTCTCCATCTTTGTATTGCACGAATTTCCTTCTCCATCTTTGTTTAAGTTCTTCAACCCACCATTGTTGCTTTTCCTTCAAAAGCCACGAAATTAGGGCTAGTCTTGTTCTTTTTCAAGTCATTGTGTTTTAGTAAGGATTTATTCTTTTTTTATACTAATCTTATTGTAGAAACAAAATTATCATATCTCATTACCAAGGTATGTATTTTATATTTGAATGTGAATGATTTACTTATGTATGTACTTGAATATTTGAATGTGAATAATTTTAATTAATTATGATTTTTAGGGTAGATTGAATGTGAATAATTTACTTATGTATATATGTAGTTGTATATTTGAATGTGAATGATTACTTATGTATGTGGTATAAATGGTTCAATGGGTAATTGTTCTTGCAAACGCCATCATGTAAGATTATAATCATGTAATTTAATTATCAATCTTTATCATTGGATTAATCATTGTTTATTACATTCTACATTATTGGATTATTTAATACTATTAAACGAAAAAAGCAAAAAAAAAAAAAGTGAAGAATAAATTTGAAGGCAGACAGACCCAACTCCGCGCCTCGCCCAAATCTCTGCGGCACGCGGAGAGCCTCCTAACCCAGCACAAAAAAAAAAAATGTTGCGGGCTTCTTAAAAATCGCAGCAAATAGTCATACACTATTTGTTGCGGTTTTTAAGAAGACCGTAGCAAATAGCCTTTTTTTTGCTATGGTTTTAAACCGCAACATTTAAAATAGGTCATTTGCTGCTATCACTATTGCTGCGGGCCAAAACCGCAGCATATTATGGCAAAAAAACTGCAGCAAATAAGGTTTTTTCCACTAGTGATTTAAAATAGGCCATTTGCTGCTATCACAATTGCTTGGGGCCAAAACCGCAGCAAATAATGGCCAAAAAATCGCAGCAAATGAGGTTTTTGCCACTAGTGGAAGTTTAGATTGAACTGCTGTAAACCTGAACCAATTTTTAACATAGAAGTATAATCGACTCATATTCAATCATCTTATTAGTTATTCTAAAAAAGTGATAAATATTTTAATAAAATAAATTTTATAAATACATGGTTTCATATATTTAGAGTTAATAATCAATGGTTAATGTTTATTTAACTACTTTTAATTGAGTTAGATGAAAATTGATAGAACTTAATAATTTTAATTTCCGGTCAAATAAGTAAAAGTAACAATATAATAATGATCACTAATTGATTTGCATTTTTACTATTTTGCTTTAAGTAAAGGAGTCTTATCATCAATTAAAAAATGACCAACAACTTAAATCTGACACTGACGCGATCAATAGTAATTAGTAATTTGCAATTCGTAGTCGAATTCTACTTGAAAAATATCCGAACCCAATCTGTACCCTGTAAAACCGAACCAATTATTAATCGATGACAACCCGAGACCGATTTATACTCGACATGAACTTCAACCGACACCGAACTGATGCTAACCTGATAGCTCGAATAATCGATCTTCAACCAAACCGTGACTAACTAACCCGACCCGAGTGTGACCCGTCGCAACACGCATCCGAAATATAACCGATCCGAAATACAACCGAATCGAATGACACCCGTCCAAAATCGACCCGATCACACGAATGAACACCTCTAAGTTTCGTGCATATGATGATAAAGGTTGAAAATTGAGAAGGGTTAAGGTAATGATTCACCCTTATCCATTTGCGGGTTGATATGGGGCGAATTAAGTGGGTATGACTTGACGAGTAAAAATTTTCATACTCATTTTCATCTATTATCAACTAAATTTATACTTATATCCATTGCAATTGGGACAAATGCGATGTAATTCCTATTCACGCTTACGTTAACACTTGCTCCATTTAGATATGGCACAAGCCGATTAATTAGGTGCATGGGGTGGAAACTCATTGCTCAAAATGTTGAAGATGAGAAAATACTTGTGAGTTGGTACATCTTGTGATGCTTCCTTAGCTAGTTTCAAATGTTGCGTTGTATTACTTGTTCCTTGAAGCTGTTTATTTTTTTCGGTTTGTACTAGACATGTGACACGAGTTAGAACCTATATCAGACTCTTAAATATGAGAGCTTTAAATGTTTCATGTTTCAAAAGGATCGGGCTCTTAACGAGCCTTTAATTTTTTTATAATTGTATTTGGGAGAAATAAATAAACTCTGAAATGGCCCACGTCGTTTTATTTTTGTCCCTAAAAATACGATATTCCTCTATTTTCATAATTTATAAATAATAAGTCCTAGAAGTTTGAAATTCTATTGCCAGTTATTTTTCCTTTCATATAAAATGCAACGGCCGAATTAAAGTTATTTCCTTTTTGTATTTGATGAGATTTGATTGTAACTTGTTTCATTTTTGCTAAGATTTGAAAGGATGAATTTCAACATGAATTTAGATTTCTGAAACAAGATAACATTATATTGCTGCATAAAACAACAAGGAAACATAAACTACTAGACCGTTACGAACACCATACTGAACCATTATATAATGGTTTAGTCTAGTCTGGTTTATGGCTTTGGCTGTTCAAATCAGACTTATTTCATTCTTCCTTTCGTGAAGCGTAAAGATTGTAGAAAACATTAAATGGTCTACCCTAACAAGTACCATAAATGTTGTGCCAAGAACCAATTGGCATGGAGAGTAATCCATCAGAATTATATATTAATTAATCTCTCTCTTAGTTTTAAATGTGAGATCACAAGATGATTGATTTCCAACTCTCTCCTTGACATATGAGCAATGAGCCTTTTTTGGCTAGGAATGCTATTCTCTTAGAACTACAAGTCATTTTCATAGAAGAACGAGATTTTTTTTATTTCTAGTTTGATACCATGATAAATTTTTTATAGAGCTTGCACACACAAGACTTACACAAAGAGGAAAGTTAATAAGCACACAAACCTGACAATGTTTACTGGCATTTAATAAAAGAGTTAGGAGAAAATAAAAGTTATTCCTTTTGAAGATCAAAAGATATTCTCGGAAAAGATTTTGGATCTGAAACATTCGCCAAGGACTTGTGCAAGTTGAGACTTAGAGATCCTATGACCCAACTTGAGGGGAGTGAAGGAAATAACATAAATCAAGATATATTCTGTAAATATAACATATTTTGTTAATATTAATTGGGCATGTTGTTAAATGTAAATAAGTTTGTACATATGTAAACAAGTTGGGACTAGAATCGTGCATTGGATCGGAATCCGTCAGGAACGTGCATAGGATCAGTGGAATCAGTCCGGGTCAGATAGGATCGGGAGCAGGATTGTTAGGATCGACTAGGATCGTTGGTAGGATCGGTCAAAACTACTAACTTAGATTTTTTTTGGTAGTATCTTTGTTCTTTTTTGCATACTATGGTTTATTATTATATCCTTATATATATTTGTGAGTATGTGCTATAAATATATTTGAGAGTATATGCTATAAATATATAGTGTATATCTTATATATATTTTGTCATTTCATTAAGAATAGTGAAAAAGCAAGATTAAAAAAGTAAGATATGTATGTATTTTAAGACTAAAGCAAAATCTTAAGAAAATATATGAGTTCTTAATGCTTTTTTAAACTAAAAATGATAAAACAATAAACATAGACATAAAACAACTTGTTAATTCTGCAAATTTGTAGGATCGTCCGATACTACGATCCGATCCCACCAGTTGATTTTGATCCTACGTAGAATCTCGACCCTAACAACCTTGCCTTCAAGTTTAGGTCATTTATAAGTTATTGCTCCAAAGTTTAATATTTACAAGTTATAGTCTATCTCACTGAATTTCAAGCACCGAAAAATAAATTGAGCTACTACCTCCAAAATAACCTTTAATCAAACCAGTTTACATATGACCCTTAAGGCCTAAACCCAACATGATTAATCTAACAAATCTTATAATTCGCTCCCATCTAGTCCATCTTTAATCCTAAAATATCAACAACGCCTTCATTAAAGCTTTAAAAATAGCTTCCAACCTATCAATCTTTCTCCTAATTCTCTTCCTCACAAATTAAAACCCCTAACTAATTTGTTTGATTCTCCTCAAAGTCAAAAGTATTGGACAAATTAATCAAGTTCTTAATTTTTTACCACAACTAATCAAACAATTTTAAACCTTTAAATTCTGCAGCTTTTTTTTCATGGTATGAGATCTTGGTTTTATACCTTTTCATCTCTAAGAAATTTGACATCCTTCATCCAATATTAGTGAAATAATTGCTTGATTAGAGTTTAAGTATGGAACTTAACCTCTAATGTTACTAAGATTACAAGGTACGAAGTAACTTTGATGAACCGATTGAAATTCAATGTTTATGACAATGTTTAAAGGAAATAAAACAAATGCAAAAGAACACAAAGATTTAACGAGGTTCACCCAATGATTGCTACGTCCTCCGTGGTGTGTAGTGTTTGTCTTGTTTATATTACAACAACTACAACAACTAAGAAATACAACTCTTACAATGAAGTATTACAAATGATGTAAGAGAATGCAAAAGTTATATGTTTAGGCTTGGGATCTGTGTTTGATGTGTTTTGATGTACATATGAGCTTCCCTTATATAGGAGTGATTACATTAAAGAGTATTACATAATTAAGACCAAGGTTTAATGCATAATTAACAATTTTAACATATGAAACGATTAAGCTGTTCTATAGACTGGTCGTTCGAGCTATACAGCCGCTTGTTCGAGCTGTTCCACCTAGTAGCTTCTGATCTCCACTGTACCAGGCACTCATTCGAGAGAAATGTTGCTCATCCGAGTAGAACACAACTACCACATTCTATTTGGTTATAAAATATGTGCTAGTTCAAGGCACTTCGGATTTCTCTTTTGCCTTGTTCGAGCATTTGATGTAGTAGCTTAAAACTGATGCTTTCAACTCATTATGCATCATTCAACATGCTAACTTAAATCCATGTTTAGGTTACACTATTAATTCTCTCATAACTTCATAAGTTATTCCATGAACTTAAACACCATCATAACATCCACATTTATACACTCTATTAAGTTACTCACTTAAATCACCAATTCAGGTCAACCATAGGATTCCGCTCATGAATGCACAAATCAATTTAGCACTCAAGTCACCATTAAATCTCAACAATCTCCACCTTGACTTGAGTTCACCCAAGTCAAAGCATTCATCATTCCACTTCATTTTACAAGAATATAAACAAGATTAAAAACAACATACACACCTTAAATGCCCCAAAGGGCATCACATCAAGCAAAGAGCTAGACCAACAAAGTCAACACACAAATCAAACTTGGTTGTAGGCAATGGCTTTGTCATCATTTCGGTCGGGTTATCTTTTGTAGCAATTGTCTTCAAAATCACCCTTTTGTGCTCAACTTCATCTCGGATGAAATTATATTTGATATCAATATGTTTAGACCTTCTATGAAATGTATTTTGATTCCTAGCCAAGTGAATTGTACTTTGATTATCACAATGCACACTTACCGAACACACCTTGTTGCACATCTCACCAACAGGACCTTTGAGCCACTTATCTTCTTTAAATGACTCGGCAACGACTATGTACTCCGCTTCGGTTGTTGTAAGGGCAATCACATCTTGAAATGATGATTGCCAACTTATCGCCGAACCACCCAATGTGAACACAAATCCACTTTGTGGATTTTATAGCATCTAGATCACCTCCATAGTCTGAGTCACAAAACTCGGTTAGCTCGCTTGAATCATTCCCATACATGAGACAAACATTAGAATTACATTTTACATACCTCAATTACCACTTTAGTGTCTCCCAATGTCCCTTCCCCGAATTAGACATATATCTACTTACCAAACTCACTGCATGAGCTATATCGGGCCTGGAACATACCATGGCATACATCACACTACCAACGACACTAGTGTACGGAATTCTTACCATTTGATCTTCTTCCGCCTTTGTTTGTAAACACAACTTCTTGGACAACTTGAAATGAGAGGCAAGAGGAGTAGACACATTAATAGTCTGGTTTAAAGTGAACTAGATAATTATATGTAAATATAAATTCTGGGTCACCCGTCGGACATTTAAAGTTAAACTGTATATAGGATCGATGACGTTCTAGTGATAAAGAAATAAGCAAATAAAGATAGCAACAACAATTCAACGAAAGTCTTAAAGGTTACAACTTGAGAGCCTAAGGGCCTCTTCAAAACCATATTCTAGTTTAAAATATAAACGCACTTGGTTAAATAAATAAACAAGTTCAACAAAAAAATATCATAGATCGTGTACAACAGTCAGCTCATTTACAAGTTCTAATGTTAGAGTCCTCACACACTATTCCCGCCTACAAATCGACTTGCTAGTTGTCGAAAGACAACATCATAGCAAGATCAAAGAACATAAACCAGTACACGTCAGAGACTTCATACAATGCATTATACAGGTTACATACAAACAATGAGTTCATCCTAACATGAAAAGGCTCTAATATTTAAGATGTCATTATTGTCTTTCCAATTCCCAACTCATGTCGTTGCCCGTCTAGTTTGGGATGCCAGAGTAATATAAAAGTTTGGAGGAATACACATGGGAGAGCTAATCCCAAGGCAACCTCCGGCCTAAGATGTTGCCCGTCCTATTCGGGTCGTCAAAAGTAAAGTATGCATACCCTCATGGTGACCGTAATGATTCAAAACTTCCATGGGAACGATAAATAATAATAATTCCAATCCATTATAATAACCCCAAATGGGTAACCAACATAACCATCCTCAAATTTCCAAGTTAAACTCTTTTCCAATTATTTTTGGTGTCTAAGCCTTAAGAGATACACAAAATCACATCATAGAATGAGTACAACATTAATGTACATAACCAATTAAATAGTATGGTCTAAGCGTGTACCTTAAAAGCACGATAAATTAATCAAAGCACGCCATTAAAGGAATCTCAACCCCTTATGAATCAAGGTCCTAAACACAACCACACATACAAAAATAACGTATTAGTATCTGTTTACACAACCAATCCACTTTATACTATCAAGGCGTCACTAAAATTCATAATTTTAAATGATTAAATATTAATCTCAATAACTTTTAAATTTTAAAATGCAACCAGAAACTTTATTGGCCTTTTTGGAAAGTTTCAAAAATTCAAACAAAAAGTCCGACTTCACCACTGCGTCTGGAAAGCATCAATTATGTTGGGTACCAAATTTCATAATTTTTAGCGCCCATTTACTATTTTTAACTAATTTTAGCGTTTAGGTGACCTTTAATGCAATCGGTGAACGAAGCGACAAACAAAATGCACTCGAATGTCGAGGTTCGAGGAGCCCCCGTCGAGGCACACCTACCGTCCATAATTTTGTTTAATTTTTTTTTATTTCATTTAAATATTTATATTCCTTTATCTCCTTTATTTTAAACACAATGATTTCTATTCCCAATATTTATAATTCAACACATACTACCACAAATCATTCTTAAGAATGAAATAATCAAAATATGAGTATCCACACATACACAAATCTCAACACACAATTAAAGACAACATAAAAAAATATATAAAAATAATTATATTAAGACATTTCTATCACTCATTATATATATATATATATATATATATATATATATATATATATATATATATATATATATATATATATATATATATATATATATATATATATATATATATATATATATATATATATATATATATATATATATTCCTTTATGCATAAGAATAAACTCATGAACACGACTTCTTTAGTAAATTGAAATTTTGCTAACGAAATATAATAATTTATAAATAAATACTCATCCATAACTCATCTAACAAATTAAGATTTTGTTAAAGAATTAGGATTTTATAAAAAAAACTTTATCAATCTAAATGTACGAACACAACCCTTCTAACAATTAAATTTTTTTAAAAGGTTATGAACTCATGGAAAACTAAAATGAACATGAATCATAATAAACCATATAAAGGTAACACATCAATATAATTCTTCGTACAAATTAAATTTTGTTAAAGAATTATAAATCATAAAAAAACTATATAAACTTAACACATGAATATAATTCTTCTAACAAATTAAATTTTGTTAAAGAATTATAAATCATAAAAAAAAAAAAACTATATAAACTTAACACATGAATATAATTCTTCTAACAAATTAAATTTTGTTAAAGAATTATAAATCATAAAAAAACACTATATAAACTTAACACATGAATATAATTCTTCTATTAAATTTTGTTAAAGAATTAAATCATGAACAACATTTTTGTTTTAACAAATTTAAAATTTGTATAATAATCAAGGACTTACAATTTTCAGGGATTAAGGATTAAATTGCCCAATCGAACACCCAAAACAACACTCAAGATTGTTTTCTCACTTTTCTCTGTTTTTCTTTAAAATAGTAAAAAAAAAATGGATCTAAAATGGTGAAGAAAATTTCTAAATTTTTTATGTGAATTTCAAATATCTTTTAACCCTTCAAAGCCTAATTAAGCACACTTAAATCTTCCCTTAATTAGCTAGCCTTAATGCCACTTAATTGGGCATTTAGAGACGAGTTACAAATTCCCCCAATTCATCCCAATGCACCCGGCCACTTTGTGATTTATATGTATTTTTTAAAAAAATTTTATTTAATTACTTTATTGTTCGGTTTAGTTGTTATCGTTACGCGATAAAGTTGTTACGCGATAAAGTTGTTACGCGATAAACTTTTTACGCGACAAAACACGTGCGCAACAAATGTATACTCAAATAATTATTTAATATATTTAATCGACTAATTATTTATTAATAATTAAAAAAAATTTTAATCGATAATTTAACAGGGTGTTACACACACCTTTTGCATCACCCATGGAGAAGCATTGCACAACTTTCTCAATATACTTCCTTTGGCTAAGGTATAAGAGACCCTTAGCCCCGTCTTTCAAAATCTCCATCTCAAGAATCTTCTTGGCTTCACTAAGATCCTTCATATCAAAATCACTTGAAAGCAACTCTTTCAAGTTCTCCACCTCAAACAAAGAATTACATGCTAGTAGCATATCATCAACATATAAGAGCAAATATAACAAAGAACCATTTTCAAGTTTCTTAAGATAAACACAACTATCATAAGAAATGTTTTGGTTTTATTTTTAATGCCGCAAGTGTACGGGTGTTGTAGCACGATTATGGGTCGATTCACAAGGAAGCAAGATAAATATTTGGTTTTGTTCAATTAACAACTCAAGAAAGCAATGTATTTTAATTTGGTTGTTTCTAATTCTAATATGCAAAAGAAAGTTTAAATGTACATCAATATCAATATAATAAAAATCTAGGACAATGGAATTCCCCACTAATCGCATATGATTATTTCAATGAGAATTGCAATTTATTTTGTTCAATTGATTTGCCAATAAAACTCAATTATTCCTTTTCGGAATGATAATCAAATTAAATCGAATTAAATAGGTTCCTCTCAATCTCAACTTTCGTATTTCGATTGATTAACATCGTAAGATTAACATATCACTAAATCTTAACTTTCGTATTTCGATTAAAAAGAAACATTAACTTGCATTTTCATTCAAGATTAATAATATTCTCATTGCTCAACTTTCGTGATTTTGGTTTTTAGAGAAACTAAAAGACTTTAACTTGAATGATCAATTTTAACAATTTAATCAAACCAATTCAACATTACAATAAATAATTCTCATCTAACCATATACATATTAGGGTTCATATCCAATGTCCTAGCATACAAGACTACTCACTAATGGAAATTATGATTATTAATAGATAAAACATATTCAATAACATTAACATATTCAAATTTAGAAAAAGAGAAAGAAATTAACAATTACTTGAGTAAAATAACAATGAGAAAGAAATCCAAATCTTGAAATATTAATAAACCCAAATTCTTGAACGAAAAAACAAAGCATTGAAGATAAAAACCCATAAAGTTGGATTACAAAATGTAAAAGAAAACTTGAAGAAAAGAAACCTAAATTCTAGAAAGACTTAAAGTGAGATGGAGAATGGAGATATTCATTTTGAATGTAAATCCCATGAATATATAATCTCTCTCTGAAGAATTCCAATAGTTTTTGCTCTTAAACCCTTTATTTAATCTCCTCTTATTGCTTCTTAATTTTTGAAAATATTTACAAATTTTTTACCCCGTCTCGATCCAGTTTCGATCCAATCTCGCTTGAGACTTCGCTCGAATCAAAGCAGCAACTTTTCCCGATTAAGCTTCGACCGAATCCATATGGTCTCGACTGAATTTGATTAGTTTCGACTGATGTTTAAAATTGAGTTTGGCAGTGACTTTTTCATTACAATCAGTCTCGACCGAGACTTAAAGCAATGACTTGACAGTGGATGCAATAGCTAATCTCGATAGAGACTGAGATCAATCTCGACAGAGACTATCTTCAACTAAAATCAGAGGCTTCAAATTGTATTTAAGATATTTCTAAACTCAATACATGAACCATAAGCCTTCAAATGTTGTCCCAATTATGCATATTTGTTTCTCTTGATGTTCGGTGGACCTTAACAAGGAACGAAGTGATCAAAAGTAGCTGAATATATCCAAAAATATCCATAAAGACACCAGATGGTACAAAATAGCATATGTACCTATTCTAGCTTATTTTCATAACTTTTGTCCTTAAAACTCACTCATTAATACTCTAGATACATCCCATAGAAGACCAGTAAGTGTAAAATCATGCACTTATCAAGAAGTTCTAACAAAATCATGTGAAATCATGAAAGAATCGAGCCTTTTGTACCATTGCGTTGGCGATTGCTTCAACCCATACAATGATCTTTTCAATCTACACACATGACCTTCCTTACCAGCGACCTCAAAACCTTCTGGTCGCTTCATAAAACTTTCCTCTTCAAGCTCACCATGAAGAAACGCCAATTACATCCAATCGATGCAACTCTAAATCCTTCATCGCCACCAAAGCTAATGGTGCCCTTATAGATGAGTGCTTCACGACCGGTGAAAATACCTCATGAAAATCGACACCCTCAATTTGAGAGTATCCCTTTGCTACTACCCTTTCTTTTTAGATGGGAGGAACACCACTAGATGGACCTTTCTTCCTCTTGAATATCCACTTGCATCCAACAATCTTCTTTTTCTTTGGTACTTCAACAATATCCCAAGTTTCATTCTTTGCAAGTGATTCTATCTTTTGCTTCATGGATATAAACCATTTGCTTGAGCTTTTTTAGGCCATAGTCTCCTTGTACATACTTGGTTCATGCAACCGTTCGACTTCGCTAGCATTGAGAGTATATGCAACATAATCACACTGTTCAATGTACCTCCTTGGAGCCACAAGCTTCTTCTTTTGCCTTGTTGTGTGCAAAGGAGGAGATCTTTGTTGAACATCATCATCATTTTCATCTTCATCAATATTAGGAGGTTCTACCTCCTCTTGCACATCAATAGGATCACTTACAACATTATCAATGGGCTTTTCTACACTAGAGACTAGCATGTTATTTTCATCAAATACAACATCTCTAGAGGTTATTATTCTTTTTAACTCATTACACCACACCCTATACTCCTTTACACCCACTCCATATCCCACATAAATGCATTTTCTAGCCTTAGGTTTCAACTTTCTATCATTTACATGAATATAAGCCAGACAACCAAAGACTCTAAGACTTGAATAATTTACCGGAGTGTTGTACCACACTTCTTGTGGTGATTTGAATTTCAAGGCGGTATAAGGTGAGCGATTGATCAAGTAGCATGTCGTAGCCACCACTTCAGCCCAAAATTGCTTCCCCGAATTGGCTTGGTTTAGCCTACACCAAGCCTTCTCCAATAATGTTTCATTCATCCTCTCCGCAACACCATTTTGTTGAGGATGTCCTGCACAAGTTCTATGTCTCACAATACCTTCACTAGCAGAATATTACAGAAATCTATTATCAAAAAATTTAAGACCATCATCGGTTCTCAAGGTCTTGATGCTCCTACCGGTTTTTTTCTCTATCATTTTCTTCCATTCTAAGAAAACATCAAATACTTTATTTTTATGTTTTATGAAGTAACACCAAACTTTCCTTGAGAAATCATCAATGAAGGTCAACAAGTAATTACAACCACTGAGTGAGGGCTTTCTTGAAGACCCCTATAAATCAGAATGAATATAGTCAAGAATTCCTTTAGTGTTGTGTATGGCGAGTTTGAAACTAACCCTCTTGTGTTTCCCATAAACACATTGTTCGCAAAACCCAAGGTTCTCGAACTTTTGCCATCAAATAAACCTTGTTTAGAAAGTTTATACATACCTCTTCCTCCCATGTGACCAAGTCTCAAGTGCCAAAGCTTTGTTTCATGATCGGACATTGTGTTTGTGAAAACATTCGCCGAGCCAGAGATAGTTGAACCTTCAAGAGCATACAACTCCCATTCATCTTCCTCTTCTTCACCACAAGTGGCCCTCTAGCAATCTTCATAACTCGACCTTCACAAGTGATCCTACACTCGATTTTATCAAGGGTACCCAAAGATATGAGATTCTTTTTCAAACCCAGAACATACCTCACATTCATCAAAGTTCTCACCGTCCCATCAAACATTCTCATTTTCACACTCCGACCCCAACCACTTTACATGTGGTGTTGTTTCCTATGGTCACATCTCCCCCATCAACACTTTTCAATGTTTTGAAGAAAGTTTTGTTAGGAGTCATGTGGAATGTGCACCCCGAGTCAAAAATCCATTCATCACTAACTTTGTACCCATGTGTGGCTACTAAAACACCACCATCATCACTATCATTCATGTTATTCGCATCTGCATTACTAGTTGCATCCCTAGCCCCATCATCACTAGCATTTTTCTTTTTCTCATTTCCAACAATCCTTCTTGATGTGGCCTTTAAACTTGCAATAGTTGCAAGTCTTATTTTTGTTAGGCCCCCGCGACATTGACCTCTCTGTACCCTTATTTCCACCCCCACTAGTAGAACCTTACTCAAAAATCCTCCCTCTCACAAACAATCCATCTCTCGAGCCACCCAATGATTTTTGTGACAATTGTGTATCAATGAGATCCCTTTGTGTTAAGGAATTTTTTACATCATCACTACTTAAGTTTTCTTTACCATAAAGTAGATTTTCTCTAAAATTCTTGTAAGATAGAGGTAGATAGCATAAAAGATAAATAGCCAAGTCTTCATCATCAAGCTTGACTTTAATGTTTTGCAAATCCATAACAATGGAATAAAACTCATCTAAGTGTGATTTTAAGGTTTACCTTCCTCCAAGCTTAGATCGTAGAGTCTACTCTTCAAAAGTAGTCTATTGGTAACACTCTTGGGCATGTAGAGTGATTCCAATTTCTCCCATGTACCCTTAGTGTAGTTACTTTAACAACCTCTCTTAGCACTCCATTGGAAAGGCAAAGTTAAATTGTCGATAGTGTCTTTCTATTGATCTCTTCCCATCTTGCCGAGGTCATTCCTTCCGGCATTTTGTCTACACCGTCAATGGCCTTTTGCACACCATTTTGAATCAAAATATCTTTCATTTTGACTTGCCATAAGCCAAAGTCCACACTCCTATCAAACTTCTCCATGTCAAGCTTAATTGTGGACATGTTTCACTAACGACTTCTTAATCACCGTAACAATGACTTGGCTCTGATACCAATTGAAATAATTACTTGATTAGAGTCGAAGTGTGGAACTTAACCTCTAATGTTACCAAGATCGCAAGGTACGAAGTAACTTTGATGAACCGATTGAATTTCAATGATTATGACAATGTTTAAAGGAAATAAAACAAATGCAAAAGAATACAAAGATTTAAGGAGGTTCACCTTATGATGGCTACATTCTCTGTGGTGTGTAGTGTCTTGTTTATATTATAATAACTAAGAAATACAACTCTTACAATGAAGTATTACAAATGATGTAAGAGAATGCAAAGGCTATGTGTTTAGGATTGGGGTTTTTGTTTGATGTGTTTTGATGTACATAAGAGCTTTCTTTATATAGGAGTAATTACATTAAAGAGTATTACATAATTAAGACCAAGGTTTAATGCATAATTAACAACTCTAGCATGTGAAACGATCAAGAACCAACATCCTAGGAGTCTTACCATAGACTGCTCGTTCAAGCTATACAGCCACTCGTTCGAGCAGTTTCACCTAGTAGCTTCTGATCTCCACTGTACTAGGCGCTCCTTCGAGCCATATATTGCTCGTCCGAGCAGAACACAGCTGCCACATTCTGTTTGGTTTTGAAACATGTGCTCGTTCAAGGCACTTAGTATTTCTCTTTGGCCTTGTTCGAGCATTTGATGTAGTAGCTTATAACTGATGCTTTCAACTTATTAATTCATCATTAAACATGCCAACTTAAATCCATGTTTAAGTTACACTATTAATTCCCTTATAATTTTACGAGTTAATCCATGAACTTAAACACCATCATAACATCCACATTCATACATGCTATTAAGTTACTCACTTAAATCACCCATTCAAGTCATCCATTGGATTCCACTCATAAATGCATAAATCAATTTAGCACTTAAGTCACCATTCAATCTCAACAATTAGGCTACTATCAATCTGGCTTAATTGCTTCCAACTAGGAACTTGATTGATTTGTCCAATGTTTTTGACTATGGGGAGCAGCAAATTAAAGAATTTGGGTTTTTTATTCACGAGGGATAAAGTAAAGAAAAAACTGATGAGCAAGATTGTTAGAATCGGGATTCTACCTAAGATTATTGAGAGAGTAAGATTGAAATCATTAGGATCAGATCATATGATCGTTAGATCTTAAAAATATGTATTAGTGTGCTTTGGATAACTAATTATCAATTATATTTGTTCTATTTTTAGTTTAAGGTGAAAATAAAAATTTATCTGACTTCATCTATTAAGTTTTAAAATAGAATACTTTTAATAATTATTTTTAAATTACATATCAGGAAAAACTTAAATGTCACAGTGGGATTGATATAATTATTTTAGATATATATTTATACATAAGTGAAATCTCAATTATATGGAATATTTCACGACTGAAACTAACCTTGTAGATCCTTCTAGGATCGGATCGTTGGATCATAAGATCGTAGAATCGTGTTATGATCCTACCACCTAAACTCTTGAGCTATGTAGGATCGCATGATTTTACCTATGATTTGGATCGGTCTCCTATTTTTAGATCGTAAGATGGTAGAGTCGTAGATTAAGATCGGAATTCTAATCACCATGCTGATGAGTTTAAAGCCACTGTTGAAACTTCGATGAAGCCATTGTTGAAGTTTTAAGGTTGATGATGGTAAGATGAGTTTAAATTGGTTTAGTCAAAGGTCATTTTAGAGGTTAGTAAGTCATTTTATTTCTCGGTGATCAGAAGTTAGTTAGATGATTACAAATTAGAACACTTAAATTTTTTTTATTTATAGTGACTTTAACTCGTAAACTTGTTGCTATAATGTATAAATTATTAAATTTTAAATTTGTAAAATAAATGATTATTCTTAAAATTGTTGATTAATTTTGGTATTCAGTTTAATTTACCTCAACACAATCATAGGTATAATGGCCAAGTATGATGTTTATATAACATTATCTATGTTTTTGCATGTTGAATAGATTACTTAATTTACAAGTATTTCATTTATAATGCTTATATAGAGTACTCATTACAGCCTTTCTTCTTTACCTTAGAGTGCATTTAAAATTTTAAATATAGTGGAAAAATATTTTATAAAACAATTTAACATATAGATCGCTAATACTTATTATACACTTCAATGTCATATACTATTATTGGTCATGTAAATGTTGGATGTGTTGTTTGATATTGAATTGCAAACTTTTTTATTTATTTGATATTCAATTCTAATTAAAATAATTTCATATTGAAAATGTATATTATATATTATTGTCTAAAGTATCAGTATCACCAATGTTATAACAAAACTCATATAGGCAGTTGGCACTTTCTATCTAATGAAGCACCAATGATATAACAAATATCAGTACATCAAAAATAAATAACTTATTAAAATTTTTCTTTTTTGCCACATATTTTATATGGTGAAATTGAGTTAAAAAAAAATTTATGTTGGCTTTGTCCTACTTTCATGAAGAAATAGTGTAATTGTTATTCAAATTTTTACTAAACTTATCAAATAATAGATGTTCATTATATAGATTGGGCATATGAAACAAAATATCACCAAAGTGATCATTATTGTGTGAATTGTTCTTAAAAATAATTTGTTAAAACAAGTGCCAATAATCTTAGTGATGACGTTCACTTTAAACATATAGTCGATCGAATATGGGTGGTTTAAGGTTTGGAACGGTTGATGAGAGTTGCTTGATCAAAGCAACAAGAAGTGAGGCTGACTGTGAGTGGCTCGAACAACCGCTCGGTCGAGCAAAGAGTGGCTCGACCGGTCGAGCGGGAGTGGCTCGGTCGAGCAACATGTCGAGCGAAGTGTGCAGAACAGGTCAGTAGCTTCTCTGGAAGCTCGCTCGACCGAGCGAGGTAGTGGCTCGGGTCGAGCGGAAGATCAGAAGACTACATTGGATTTTGTTTTCGTCAGAATGTGAAATGGCTATGCAATTATGTGGTGCATTACTTCTATTGTTTATTGTAATGTTTATTGTCATAGTTAATTAGGATGTTAATTGTGGTTTATGGTGATTTATGAGGGAATACTAAGGGTGATGAATGCCTTGCCTATAAATAGGATTCATCACCCATAGTAACATACACCAAAAACACACATATTGTTGAGAGGGCTATTGCATTGTTAGAAGCTTGAAGAGTGTTCTTACTTTGCTTTAGTATTTGTGGTCTTGAGAGATTGTTCTCAAGATAAGGGAGTTTATTATACTTGTAATTGTTGAATTCATTATAATAAACTACATTTGAGGGGGAGGTATTCAAGATACCTCATAAACACTTGTGTTCATTTTTGCATTATATTTTTCATTTATTTTTCTTTGTTAAACCTCTTTGAGGCTTGCGCTTTCATAATTGAATGTGAAATGTGTATGTAAATATAATATATTAACATTAATTGGCTCAAAGAAAGGTTATAAGTGGCCAAATTATATATGGAAAGAGTGATGGTAAACTTATAATGATTATAAGGTTTAAATGTGTTGATTACATATTAACCCAAAGGTAGATCTTTTTGATGTATATATGATCACTAAATGTTTGATCAATAGGTTAAGAGCACCATTATCAATCAATAATATTGTCCAAAGAATTAATTTGAATGGCATATATGGTATCTTGTGATTGCAAAATCTATTATTTGTATTAGTAAAGATTTGAGCATTTATGTATGAGTTTTAAATTTGTTCTCTTTTCAGTATATTCTCCAAATATATCTATCAATTCAAATTCCATTCCAATTCTTAATGGTACTAATTTTAAGAAATGTAAGGAAAATGTTTAAACTCCATCCTAGCGCTAGTTCATATTATCGTAAAATCTCTTCTTTATATTTATGATCCTTTTAAAGATAGTTATAATTATAATTATAAAAGGAGAAATGGCCTCTTTATGAGCTCATTTCATATTGCATTCGGAAAGAGAAATTGAAACAATTTGAGACAGAAAATGCTCATTTAACTATGTACCCTGTAAGGAAATGAGTAAAAAGAAAAAGAAAAAGAAAAAGAAAAATTGTCCATAAGAATAAAGCTACAAATGGTCCAATACAAAATAAACTTAAAGAAGGTGATATCTTATGTTTCTTTTGTAAAATATCTAGACATATAAAGATGGATTGTACCATAATTTGGGCTTGGAAAGCAAAGAAAGATAAGATTCTTGTTTTTGTTTTGGCTTGTTCTGAGAACAATTTGGCTTACATACCAAGAAACAATTGGTGGTTAGACTGGTTAGAATCTAGTGCAACTTCTAACATAGTAGTTTCATGTTGGATTGTTTGAGCCATTGCAAGCTAACTGATGCTGAAATATTCATCTACGTGGGAAATGGAAAGTGGTGATAGTTTAAGCTATAGGATATTTTATAATGTTATTATCATATGGATCTTTAAATATTAATGACACTCTTTATATTGCAGCATTTTCTTAGACAATTTTGACTTTTTTTCTTATTTGAGCAATCGAGAATTGATGTTCTTTTTGAAACTTTCAGATTACCTTGATTCAAATGTGGTTGAAACTGAATCTTTAAATGTTAATAATAATCATTATATGCTTGATACTATAGTTCATATAAAGAAAATTTGAATGTCGAATACCGCAATACTAAGCATAAATTAATTATGCACAATTAGAAGTCATGTAGCAGAAACGCCTTTGTCACATCTCTATAAATAGAGTTGAGCGTCTTATGTTTGATAATATAAATGATTCCATTACTTTTACAAGTTTCAATGATTATGTTCCATGATTCAAAGGCAAACAAACAAAATGTAAGAAACTAGGTGCATATAGTTATATAAAAATCATAGATTTGATACATAAGACATTTATAGGTCTTTTACTAGTCCCTCGTAGAGTGGTTAAAAATATTTCGTATGATTCATACATAATTATTTAAGGTATATTTACTTATTTCTTATTCATGAGAAGTCTCAAGTCTTGGATGTGTTCAAAGTGTATAAGGTTAAAGTTGAAAATCAACTTACAAAGGCATTAAGAATGTCATATCTAAATGTGATGGTGAATTCTATGGTCAGCCCTCTATACAACATGCTAGAGTCAGCTAGCACAAACGGTGCAGCTCAACGACAAAATAGATCCTTAAGGGTATGGTACGAAGTATCATTTTCCATTCAATCTTATCAAAATTACTCTAGGGAGAGGCATTAAAAGATAACAACTTACTAACTAAATTGAGTACCACCTAAAGCGTTTGCTAAAACACCATATAAGCTTTAGATGGGAAGAAAACCAAGTTTGAAGCATTTTTGAATGTGGGGTTGTGCATTTAAAGCGCGACCTTATAAGCCACATGAAAAGACACATCAACCTAAGAAAATTAATAACTACTTTATTGGTTAATCAGAAAGATCTTGGAATTACAGACTTTATGATCCTTCTACTCAAGTTATTTTTGAGACAAGAACTACAATGTTCTTTGAGAATATTAAGTTTGGAAGAAAAATAAAGTTAAAGATATTATCAATTAAGAATAATTGATTTTAATTCCCGAACACTTTCATATACATATTTCTGAAGAGACATATGTGGAACCTCATCAAGATAATGTTTTTTCTTCTCTTGATCACATTCAATAACTTTAAGAATGAATGAAACAAGAGCAAGTGTAATTGCATCGATCCATAATAAAAGGGAGAAATGCGATTCCAAATGATTACATTATATTGTTTATCTCTAGGAATATGTAACAAACATGGAAACGCTAGATAATGTTCTTGTATTTCTGTAGGAACACAAAGAAATTACTGCTACATTGGAAGATGAACATATCAATTTCCATCAAGCTATGAAAAGTTCTAATTGAGAAAAGTGGACAGTTGCAATTTATTAAGAGTATAAACCTATGCAAGATGATGGAGTTTGGAAAGTTGTTTCATCACTAGAAGGAGCAAAGTCATTGGTTGTAAATGGATATTTACAATTAAAAGAGATACACGAGGTGATGTGACAAATGTTTAAGGTCCATAGCAAAAGGTTATACTCAAAAGGAAGGGATTAAATACAAAGAGACCTTTTTCTTGATATCAACAAAAGACTCTTATAGATAATCATGAAACTTGTACATTTTGATTTGGAGAGGACATTGATGAAACAATCTATATAATGCAACCAGAAAACATTGTTTCAGGAGATCTAAAGAATATGGTCCGCAAAATTCAGAAAATTCATGTATGGACTTAAGCAAGCATTCGATCAATGGTACCACAAATTTTATCAAGCCATTCTCTCATTTGATTTTGAGGTGAATCTTATTGATGATTATAGGTATCATAAGTTTAGTGGGAGTAAAATAATTTTTTTTGGTTTTGTATGTAGATGATATCTTGCTAGCAACGAAAGATATATGCATGTTGAATGTAACCAAGAGATTTCTATCAAAGAATTTTGAGATGAAAGATTAATCGCCTTTGTATTAGGAATTGATACTTTATGATAGATCTCGAGGTACTTTAAGGTTATCAAAAAAGAGATTGTATACATTGTTGATGTTTTTGGTGTTTTAAGAAGGTATCTTTGTAATCTAAGGATGGATCTTTAGATAGCAGCGAAAAGGGTTATGAGGTATTTGAAAAGAATAAGTAATTATAAGCATCGAGCCACCAAAGAAAAGGTTCGACATAAAGAAACATGTATTTGAACATTGCCACAAACTCCATGTTAGTTGATCCTTAAATAAAAGGTCTCCCTCCAAAGCAAGGTCTTTCATGAGCACATTGCTGACTTGCATTGGGAGTCTTAGAGTTTGAGGAATCTTAACTTTAATTGGAGTTATTATTGATTGAAACTAAATGCATGTAAAATATATTTTATTTTTTCTGATCAGAATAAAGTTACGCATTTTAGATGGTTGATAGTTGAATGTTGAAGTTATTATAGTTGTGTCAAGTAGTTTCAAGTTGAAAATTTGGCTTTTACAAACCACATTTATTTAATATTTCATGCTCAAAATTTTATGATTTATCTATATCATTTAGTTTTGATAATATTCATGGTTTGGGGTGAAAGTTATTCGGATAAAAATCGTAAATCATATTAATTCAAGCCGAATAAGAGCTATGGTTGAAATTTTTATAATTTGGTTTGATTTTAAATTGGAATTTTCAAAACCAAAATATTTTGGTTTGTAATATTTTTAAGCCTACTAAGAAACAAAAAACTAAAATATTGAACGGATTTAAAATAGGAGCTCACTTTCTACATTGAGCTCTACTAGTTGTGTGAATCTTGTTAAGCCCAATCCGTAAAAAAAAGACTTTACATGAGGATACTAACAAAAAAATTACTTATACGTTCTTACAACAAAAATATATTTTGAGCGCTCATAAGTTTCAGGTAAAACCAAATCAAACTATATATTAATTCGATTTTTGATTTTCAATCCAAATCCAAACCAAATTTCGCCACATTGCAAATCAAACCAAATCAAATTAATTCGGTTTAAATTTTTTTAGTCCAATACAAACCAAATTTACTCCTTCAAAACAAATCTAAATTACAAATCAAATTTGAAAACAACATATTAAATAAATAAATTTAAAAGTCATAAAAGCAAAAGTAGGAATGAAAAAATGAAACTTGAATTGTTGATAAAAGGTGTATTTTATGTTTGTAAAATTGCTTAAGTTTTTTAGTATTGTCTTTTAAAGTGAAACTGAGCTTCAATTTTAATTCGGTTTGAAATTTTGGTCTTTAATAGGCTCAAACCTAATCAAAACCAAAATATTTCGATTTGAAAATGTTTAATCCAAATCCAAGCCAATTTGTGAAAAGTCCAAACAGTATTTCTTATTTGTTTTAGACTGATTTGGTTTACGATTTTTATCCGAATAACTTTCACCTTTACATTTAATCCAAAATATGTGGCCCATTTAGAGATTGTTGGAATAATTTATTTGGGCCACACATGTTATAAAGAAAATGTGTTAAATATTATTTGTCTATTGTATAACCAAAGTGGTTATTAAAGATAAATTAGAATTAATGGAATTGTGACATGAATGTTATAAAGTGTAGATACTGTTGTAATAATCTATTTTGGTGATGGGGCGAATTAGATATATTATGTTTAAGTTAATACATAGAGACTTTAAGGAGAACAAAGGGGTATAAAGTGAAAATACAATACCTCGCATTTTGAAGGTTTAACTTAAACTTCTGATAAATAGATTTTCAACATTAAAAATCACTATCATGGATTATAAACGAGGTTTATTGTTTAAGATGTTTTATATGTTAATTCATTAATTTACCTGTGTTTCTGGACATCATCATCATACCCAATCTATCCCGTTTATAGGAAAACTATGATCAGAGTTCGGAGAGAGAAGGAAAACGACAACTCATACCCATAAAGAAGAGTGCGGTCAAACAGTCCCTCGACTCAAGAAAGATCTTTAAAGAAGCGTGAGAACCTGCAACTACCCGAAAATCCTGCAACTTATACACATGATGACCATTGACAATACTTAAAAAATAAATTAAAATAAAATACATAAAAATAAAAATAAAGATGAGAAGGTAGAAATATAAAAACGAGTTAAAGAGTGATATGTAAAAAGCTAAGGACCATGACAATGACCAGTAAGAGGTACAAAGTTAGAAATATAAGACGTGAATAAGGTGCTGCTAACTAACCCTATTCATTGTTAGGTTCTTAAAGAGTTGTAAGTCCTATAAATCAATTTTAATCTATTCTTCCCATATTCTCCTAGGTGTTTCTAAACATCATAACTTATTTATAATTTTAACATTTTCTTCCTATGAAATTTGGTATACATTTCATTTAAATCTATTTTATAGAGGACTTTATACTTTTTGAAAAAATTTTGATTAGAAGTCATGACCTCATATTGCTTGATCTTTAATTTTGATCGGTAATTTTGATTTATTCTTTTAGCCTATCAACAAATTCTAAATATTTATCTAATTTCAATTAAAATAAAAAAAAAAATTTATGTACTTGTTGAAATTTTACAATAAAACTACTTAAAACACATTTTTTATTCATCATTTTTTGATATGATTGTTGATGAAATGACATCTCACCCTCTTTCTTTTTCCTTTAAAAAACAGTGTTAAATATCAAAAAAAAAAAAAAAAATTTACTCCAAGTTGTTGAATTTTATTTTGTTTGGAAGTGGTGGTGGAGATTGATTGGATGGGATTGCACTCAAATATGCTCTGACTCCCTTTTTGCCATCTTTGACTGTATTCCCTCTAACCCCGAATATGCACGTAGGAGAACATGGTATTGTTATCAATTTTTATTAAATATGAAATCTTCTACTCGCTCGGTCGCTCCTCTTTTTTTTTTAAATGTTTTTTTTTTATTATAATTCACTTTAAAGAGAGATACTAGATTAGGGTTTTTGATATATATGTATAAAATAAAATATATTTATATGATGTAATATTGTTAGATCTTTTTAATGTATACTTTTTTTATTATATGAAATATTTTTTATTATTTCTTATGATGTATATTTAAATATGTTAAGATTTAAAATTTGCTTTGAAAACTGTGTAAAAAACGAGATGAATAAAAATAACAAAGGAAGTAATTTTATTTATTTATCACTCCTATCGTAAAGTTTTTCAATCCGCTATACTCTTTATCCTCTATCAATCAGCACCATGTATTTTTAAAATGAAAATTAGAAAGATTAAATTGGAAAATAAGATTAAAAAAACTAATAAATAATATAAATGGATATTTAAGATTGAGAAAAAAATAAGTTTAACAATGAGATTAAAAAGAAGGGCAATGAGACTAATGCAAAAAAGAATTTAAAATCAATAAGACAAAATAAAATGAAAAGTGAAGGTAATTCAGAGAAATAAAGATAGTAATAGAAGAAGAGAAATTATAAAAGGTATAATTCCTATATTCCTCTTATTTTGCACCTAGTATAAAATAGGTAAAATTTATTGAAAAGAGAAATTATGTTGGAAAATGCGACAAATAACAAGAGAAGGAAAAATTAAGTGGTTAAAGTGGAGAGAAAATATAAGTTTGTAAATAAGATTAAAAAAATAACTATTACTAAAAAAGAAAAAAGTACAAAAAATAATGAGACAAATTAAAAAAAAAAAGTGGTAAAATATAAAAAGGACAAAGGGTATTAGTTATTGTACACTCAAACAATAATACAATACTCGTTATATATGCCATTTATAATCTTCTTTACACAAACAACTCTAGTATATTAATTATTAACTAATTTTACTAAATAGTTTTGTATGACTAATTGATGTAAACACTCTTAAATTCTTCAATTCAATATCTATCTCTAATCAGTTAATGAAATACACTATTAGCTTACTACAAACATTCCATCTATGAAATTTTTAACTATTCGAAACGCAATGAATAATTGTTACATCTTTAATTAGTTGTTTATTTGGAAAAATCAAATTTGTAACCTTTAATGATTGACTTCTCTAGTGTGAAGGACATGATAATTTGAAAATTCTTAAAATCTAAACTCTTGATTTAAGTTGTTATGACCTATATATGAATAAAAAATAATATATTTTGAATTACAGCTTTTAAATTTAGAGCTTTTGCGAATTGCAGCCTTCAGGATTATTTTTTGCGAGTTACATCTTTAAAAGTATCAAAGTCTACATACACCGTTCAAGATAAGTGACCGTTAACCAACCCTAATGACCTTTGACGAACCTAAATGACTATTGACCATTACTAATCACATTTGACTTTTGTTGATCATCCCTAATCACTTTTAACTTTCCTAATTACCAATGATATTCTTGTGTTTTAGCACTTTAACGTCGCTTTACCCATCATCATGATATTTTTTCAAAAAACAGACGTCGCGATTAAGCTTATGGGGTAACTCTTTCGGAAATACGGTTGAAACAAGTACTTATTTGCCTATTTTTCAGCACGTGGATCGAAAAAGATATTTAACGTCATTTTTACCCATCATAACGATATTTTTTCAAAACGACGTTAAATATCTTTTCTGGTTTACGTGCCGGAAAATAGGTGAATAAGTACTTGTTTCGATTGGATTTTCGAAATAGTTACTCCATAAGGATAATCGCGCCGAAAGTTTTTTCAAAAAAAAATCATTATGATGGGTAAAAACGACGTAAAATATGTTTTTCAGTCTACATGTCGGAAAATAGGCAATAAGTACTTGTTTGGACCGGATTTCCGAAAGAGTTAGCCCATAAGGTTAATTATGACGTCCGTTTTTTGGAAAAATGTAGTAATGATGGGTAAAACCGACATTAAAGTGATAAACACAAGGGTACCATTGATAGTTAGGAAAGTCAAATGTGATTAGGGATGATCAATAAAAGTCAAAGATTATTAGTAATAGTCAATGGTCATTTAGGCTGGTCAAAGGTCATTAGAGTTGGTCAACGGTCACTTAGTTTGAATGGTGTAGACTTTGATACTTTTGAGACTGTAATTCACAAAAAAAAATAAAAATAAAAATAAAAAATCTTTGAGGCTGTAATTCCCAAAAGCCCTAAACTTTAAGGCTTTAGTTCGCAAAGTATTCGTAAAAAAAAATCAAATTATTTTCTTAGTAACCTTGACCCTTAACACTTAGCCTTGCCATCTTGAGCTATTGGTGTAACAGGAGCGGCAATCTCGATACATAATTAACATATAATAATAATGTTTAATACAAAAATATTGCGAAAGTCTCAAAATGCCGAACTATTAAAAACTTTAAATCATAAAAACTGAAACTGTTTAAAACAAAAGTAAAATATTACATCTGATAAGAAATATTGTTTGCTCAAAATGAAAAAAATACATCATCATCAAGTCATCAATAAAGATACATAAAGCAGCTAAGTTCTCGTTAAATAGTAATTGCTGCGGCCTAGATCGGAACCCGAACTAAATCCTGCAAAATGCTGTCATCCATGATACGGATGATAGCCGATTGAATCGGTTAGCGCTTAACACCAAGCATAACTTCCTATTCAGCTCAAAATACGGAAATTATATGCTACATTTACAAAATAATAATTTAAGTACGAACTTATAATTAATTGGCACCACCGTATACGTTTACCATATTCTTTTCTGTTACATACTTTTAAGTCATTAAGATACCATTCTCGATCCTGATGGAAGTACATTACTGCCACTTATACAATTCGGTAGTCTTAACACTTAAGTAAGTTCATTTGGTTAATACTCATAACCGTACCATGCATCATAGGATCAACGCTAATCAAGTTTGATCACTGATCAATAAGCACATCAATATGACACCTCATATATGTAAGGGTCTGGTTAGGTGAGGACCGTTGTAGCAGGAGCGACACTCTCGATACATAATTAACATTAATAATAATACTTAAGATAAATAATGTGGAAGTGTAAAACGCCGAAGTGCTAAAAACCATTTAAACTAAAACCGTTCAAAACATAAGTTAAAAAAAATCTTACAACTGAGAAAATATAACATAAGGTTTGCTTAAATACAATAAAAAAACATAAGTACAATATAGTCATCAAAGTCATCAAGTAAAATCAATGCAACTAAGTCCTCGATAGAATAATTAAAGTTGCGGCTTAGATCAAAACCTGAGCTAAATTTTCCTACAAAATATTGTCATCCATAATACGGATGACAGCCGATTAAATTGGTCAGCGATAAAGCCAAGTACAATTTCCTCAACAAGCTTATGATGCGATAGTTAAATCATGCTTACAAAATAATAATCAAGGACAATATAGAAGGTTATTACTCATTGTTGACCTTTAATAAGCCATTAAGTTACATTCTCAATACTTGCAAAAGTTCATTACTGCTACTAAATACTTGGTAACCTTAATGATTATTTAATCAAGTTCAATTAAGCCTCATAACTTTACCATCATAGCACATCACAAGATCACAACAATAATCACAACTGATTTATGTAAGGGTCTGGTTAGGTGAGGACCATAGTCCTAAACCCTAATTGTGGTGGGAGTCGTCACTCCTCTCAATATTGTTATGCTCGAGACTTCACAGGATGGGTTTTTCTCGGACCCCTTGTCTGACACCGTATTTTACGTGCCGGCTAACACGGACGCCAGGATTTTACATGCTGGTCCAAGGTTCGACGTTACCTTACTATCAGAGTCATACAATCAATATCATGCAATATAAAATAAGACTCTAAACCGAAATAGTTTACATTCTTATAAGTCAAACTTCCTCTAGTCAAAATTTTGCCAATTCTACCCTTTTAATAGAAACAAATTACTAGTATCTAATAAATTAATATTAATTAAATAATAAATTTTCGTAGCTATACTAAGATTCCTGAGGCTAGACTTAGTCATTATTATGTCATAAATAATCATAAAAGTCAAGGGTAATATTTCTAAGTACTTAATAACGTATTTTATCAAATAACCAAGTAAAATAGTAAAATGGATCTATCATAACTATGAAAAATAATCCGACAAGTTATTAAGGGTCCAAAATCTAAATGAAATGAGTTTTCAAGAAAAACAATGCTAAGCATTTCAACAAATTAGTTGGCTATTTTACCAATAAATCGATTAATAATTCTTTATAATTACTTGAGTCCAAAATAAAAATTTTATCAAAACACTAAGATGATATGAAATCATTTTAATGAGATAAGTTTATTTAACTAATAAAATTCATGATTATTATTTTAATAATTAATACAATTATTTTAGCTATAAATCGATATATATAAAAAAATAGTTGAAGTCTATAGAGTCCACGACAATTTGCCCAAGAGTCATCATGAGATTCAACATGTTATAGGAGTATGCCAAAAAGTTACAAGTTAAGAAGAGCCCATTTAATATTTATTTCTTATTTAACTTTTTCTTTTATTTTCAAATTTATTAGTAACCTTTTAACTTATTTTAAACTTAAGTAATATATTTTCTTAGCTATTTTTAATGATTAAGAAAGTATTCAACACCTCTTCCTAATGGAACAATATTTTTAAACGAAAATTCAATAAAACATTATTTTAATGAAGTAAAACTCAAGGAACATATCTAAAATGATATCCTAAATTTTTGCTTTTATAAAGTACTTATAAAATACTCTTTTTAAAATTCCTAGTTCACATCAATTTTATCTACCAAGATTTCATTACAAAAACATCACTAGATATTATTTTTAAGTATTTTCTCAATGCAAAAGTTCATAAAGCTAATATACATGAAACTTAAAATAATATTTCACATAAAAAATTCATATATATCTACATTATCATATTAATCAAAATTTCCATATTTATAAATTTTTTTTAGAGTGTCCCAAAAGTATTATGGTTTTGACGAAAATATCACTAAATTGGATATGACTTTAATATAACCATGTATAGTTTAAATGATCAAAATAAAATCATGTTGATCATACTTTTTATATTATCAAGTAACCATAAATAAATATCACATAACGAGAGAGTTAAGAAAATGTGTACCATTTTCTTCCAAAGGTGGTGCTAAACCAAGTAAGAGAATAATAATAGAAAAATAAGAGCTTAAAGAAATAAGCTCCAAAACAGAAAGTCTTCAAGGCTCCAAGCTTCAAAGAAGTAGATCTTCAATCACCCAAAAGAAAATGAAATCCAAGCTCCAAAAGATAATACTTGACTTTTCAAAAGTTGATGATATTGGCTTAAGAAGTGATAAGATCAAGCTTCATCTTCATTTGATTCTTCAACTAATAAAAAAGGTATAAAGTTAGTAAGATGTTAATAAAGTGAAGATATAAGAAAGAATGGTGGAAAGATTTGATGATGGGGGTGCCAGTGATCTCATGGCTAAGGAGGGGTATTTATAATGGGTTTTGGGCAACTTTTTAGTTCATAAGATTGTATGAAAAAGAGTGTTAGGGGTATAGAAGAAGGTTAATTTGTGTAAGTGATTTAGAGTGTGTAAGTGAATATGTAAGAGTTGGAGTGTGTAAGTGGATGTGTAAGAGTTTGGAGTGTAGAAAAAGGTTAACTTGTGTAAGAAAATGGTGATAGCTTGTGTAAATGATGAACATTATGGATTGATGTAGAAAGGATTTTGGTTCATCAAATTTTTGTTCTAGTTTATACTAGTGAAATGTTTTAGATTAATGGGAAAGTATGATTAAGGTTTGATTATGAAAATATGATAGTTTACTTAGAAACTTTTGGTTAAAACTATACCTAAAGTTAATAAGAAAAATATAGTTAATTTTTAGGTATAAAATAATTAAATCAAAGTTATAAGGTTAAAATGATAAGGAGTAAAGTTAGTTTAAGGAAACGAAATTGAAACGTAACATTTTAATAAAACCGTAAATATAATATTAAAATTTTACTTTTCGTAGTATAAAATAATAAAATAATATTTTAGTGCTTATAAAGAATTTTAAGAAAATATTTTTTTTTAAGTTTAATATTTGGAAGAAATTACAAAATCGGAATAAGGTTTAGGAATTAAAGGTGATTTGAATTAGATAACCAAAGGATTAGGAATTCGAAAAAAATTTCGGAATAATTAATCGGAAGATTAAGATTAAGAAATTTGAGCCTGTTACAATTGTAGTCTTAAACCCTAACTGTGGTGGGAGTTGTTACCCTTCCAATACAATTTATGCTCGAACTCTACATGATAGGTAGCTAACCCCCTGTTTTATACCGCATTTTACGTGCCGGCCAACACGGGCGCTGGGATTTTACATGCGGGTCCATGGTTCAACATTACCTTACTATCAGGGTCATTCAATCAATATTCATTCACACGAGTACATCACATTTTTATTACTACAACTTGACTTTGCCTTTGACTTTGATCAACTTAGGTAACAACCTCTTTTATTTAATAATTTTTTTAATCATAACGTAAAACTAACCTTTATGTCTTTATACGTTCATTATTAAATTGTTACACATTAAATTTTATTTATAACTTTATTTTTAATAGTTCGCTAAATTCACACTAATAACTTAATATTCTGTTAATAGTCTCCAAATTAATATTTTCCACAAGTCGCTACTAAAATCTATTTCTCTTTGAATAAGTTTCCAAAATCAACATTTCCAACTTTACAATAAATAAAACTTTATTCTCTTAAAAAAAATCAAATATTCTAAGTAAAATTCAAGTTAAAATGCATCGTTTGGATAACTTTCCAAAATTCATCAAGTTCTCCAAAAATCAATATTCCAAGTTTAGAAAAAAGTAAACTTATTAGGTTTGCAAAATTCAACATTCTAGTTATAAAACAAATAAAACTTATAATTTCACAAAAATCAATATTTCTATTTTTAAAACAAGTCAAACTTATAATTTTTCACAAAAGTTAATAATTATAAAACAAGTAAAACTTGTAATCCCAATAAATCAATATTTCACACATAGTTTGAGCGGCAAGTATACTAAAAATATTTTTACATCATTTTACATAAATTTTGGTCAAATAGTTAGCAAATAAAATATTATGTACTAAATAGTGATTAAAAAGTTACTTTTATTATGAAATCTCATATTTTCAAGAAAAACACTTCAATATTTAATAACTTATAAAAATTTCTCAAAATTATCTTTTTAAATTGTTATTTTATTAATATGACAAAAGTAGTTGTAATGATTTAGTAACATAAACATATTAATAAAAATTCTAACATAAAAAAATTCTTAAATATAATAACATTTCTAATGTAACACATAACTCATAAACATACTAGCACTAGTTTATAACATAAATCATACTTAATATCATTAGAATATAATTTTGCACCCAACTTCCTAAACTTGTTCAAAGATTATTAATAAATTAACATACTAAAAATACTTTTAGCATACACATACTTAATATAATCTTGATCCTAATTTCATTAAACTAACTTCCACTAAAACATATCAACATATCACATACTTTGCATATTATAAAGTAAATATAAGGTAAAATTCCACAAAAAGAGTAGGGTAAGAAGTTATACCATACTAACATCAAGGATTAGTACTTAGTACTAATTAGGAAAATAATAAGAAATAAGACCCTCGCTCCAAGATAGATAATAATGATCCAAAGTTAATTAATCCAAACTCCTAAAATAATGATGATCTTCTAAGCTCCCAAATCATTAAATCCAAACTCCACAAATAATGATAAATTGAGTACCCAAAATAATGCTCCATAATGATGATGATTTAAGCTAAATAAAGAGTGTTCTAAGCTCCATCTTCTTGAATTTCATCAACTAATAATAAAGGTATTAAGGTAGTAAGATTTTAATGAAGTGAAAATATAAGAAAGAATGTTAGAAAGATTTGATGATGGTGATGTAAGTGATGGCTAAGGGGGGTATTTTTAATGGGTTTGGACAACTTTGTAATTCATTAGATTGTATGAAAAAGAGTGTTAGGAGTATAGAAGAAAGGTAACTTGTGTAAGAGAGTTAGAGTGTGTATGTGAATGTGTAAGAGTTGAAGTGTGTAAGTGAATGTGTAAAAGTTTAGAGTGTAGATGAAGGTTAGCTTGTGTAAGGAAATTGTGATAACTTGTGTAGGTGATGAACATTATGGGTTACTATAGAAAGGATTTTGGTTCATCAAATTTTTGTTCTAGTATGTACAAGTGAATATACTTTAAAATAATGGGTAAGTTTGATCATGAAAATATGTAGTTTACTTAGAAAATTTTTCTGAAACTGTACTTAAAGTTAATAATAAAAATACGACTCATTTTTAAGTATAAAATAATTAAATCAAAGTTATAAGGTTAAAATAATAAGTAGTAATATTAGTTTAAGGAAGAAAGTTAAAACGTAACATTTTACAAAACCGTGAATATAATAATAAAATTTTACTTTTCGTATTATAAAATAAAAAGATTTTAAACAAAATAATATTTTAAAGTTTAATTTTTGAAAGAAATTACAAAATCGGAAAAGGTTTAGGAATTAAAGATGGTTTGACATGGATAACCAAAGGATTAGAGATTTGAATTAAAATTTTGAAATAATTAATCGGAAGATTAAGATTAAGAATTTTGAGTCTGTTACAGTTGGGTATTTTAAAAAACACTCAAGTGACTTAATTAGTTAAGAGCTTAAGATGTAGGATATCATATATTAAATATTTAGGATATCGAATTTGAACTTTTCAACTTAACTCCAATAGCAACAGATATCGGATATTTTGGATATCTGATCAAATAATTTATCGGATAATATGAACTTGATCACCCCTATTCGGATCAAGACTCAAACATATCTATTTTATTAAGACTCAGATTAATGCCCACATAGTCTGAAAATTTTGGTACCTATTGTGTCTAGTGGCTCTATGATACTAAATGAGTTTTATTATAATTGTTATTCCTCCACATTGTATATAATTTTAAGGTCTAAAATAGGTACGTAGGTCGAGTAAAATCTTAATAAATACATATAATTTGAAAATAAGTCTAAATTGAACATTAATTAGTAATGAGTTGACTTTGGGTTTAAAAACATCGAACTCATTTCATTTTTGGGAATTGATATTGATGCTCGCTTTTTTATTATATCACCACCTATTTTTTATTTTAAATTCAAAAATTGCCTTGAACTTATTTATTTATGCCTTCTATTTAAATTGTATTTTATCAACTCAAATAAACATTGAAATAATATGGAAGGTGTATTCAACATTAAAAATGTCGAGATAGCTAATGTTATGCAAAATTTTTAAACTTTCTTAAATGTAATGATTTTTTAAAAACTCTGATATTGATGCCAATCAGAATACGTTGAAAAAAAAATTAAATTGCATATCTAAAATATCCGATATCTTACATTCAAATTTAGTTAAAATGTTTTTTAAATATACTTATAATGTGCGGATATCGATATCCGATATTCAAATTTTGAATCTCAAAAAATTTATATTTGAACTCGTATCTTTAGATTCAAATTGGATATTTGATCGAATCATCTTATTTTCTAATCATTAGATAGTTTTGCTCTGCCTATAAAACAAGCAAGTTTAGTTATTTCTTACTTCCTCCTTTTCCAATTTACTTGGAACATTACTTTTTACACGGTATTTAAGACATAATTTGATACTAAATATCTTTATTTTCGCTCGACAAAAAATTATAAAGTTATATATTTCTAAAAACTAGATTTTAAGACGAATCAAATAAGATCCCACATAATTATATTATTCCTTATGCATAAATAGATATTACGTAAACAAAATTGTTGATGAATGGTATTACTATGCAAATGTTGCAAATAATTTTGAATGGAGGAAGTATGAATTTAGCAAAAGCAAAATATTTAAAATTAGATGAAAATTACTTTATATGTCAACTAAATGAGTTGGCATCCTCTCCATTACTTTAAAAGTAATAGAGAGTAAATTACCTAATCTAAAGTTTTGATTGTTTTTGTAGGAAGAACTTTTTCGGAGGATCAAATTTTGAGTCGTGGGACTATTTGACCACATCTTTCATTATGGATATGGGTTACCGTCTTCAATTCCTTCCCAAACCCTGCTCATAGGGACTATGAGCAAGATATCAGTAGGATAAAAATAAATGTCAAAATCTTAATAAAAGTTGTGGAGATTATCCTAATTTCAAACATGTTTTTTTAATTTGAAGATCTTAATTTGAATATAAATAGAAAAATTGTCCAAAATTATGTACAAAACTTTAATAGAAGTTAATTTAGTCCAAAATTTTAATAAAAGTTAATTTGTCCAAAATTTTACTAAAAATTAATTTTGTCCAAAATTATGAACATAAATAGATGTATAAAATTAAATATCAAAATCTTTATATAAGATAATTATGTCCAAAATTTCAATATAAATATAAAGTTTTTTTTAGAAAAATAACAAAAAGAACCACTTAAAATGACAAATAAGAACATTAAAGAATATAGTCTTTTTATATAATAGTGTCCTACTCCGATTAAACCACTAAATACTATTTAAAACACTGCACTGAATACGCTTTATAATTTTTTCCAATATCCTTCCAAATAAGAGCATAATATATTTTAAATATTTTTATTATAATAACTTCACTTGAGAAAAACATATAAAAAAAATTTCTCATTAAATTCACTACGAAAAATAATACTCCCTCCCATTCTTCCTACTTGTCCTATTTACTTTTTGGTTGCTATTCACTAATTACTCTTAATTTGTATTTTATTCTTAATTTATAAGTTAAAAATATAGTCATGTGAGCCTTGTTTTTCTCGTCCCAATGCAAAGATTATTAATATTTTATAATTTTTAATCATGCACAATTAAAGATATTAAAGGTTAAAATATTATCTCGACATATGTGAAAAAAATAAATAAGACAAATAGACTGAATAAGAGTAAGTAATTCTTTTCACCATGTCTCACTTGTGTTAGAAAAAGGAAAGAAAGATAAAAGTACTAGTAGTAGTTTTTGTAACACAATGAAAAGATAGATGATATCTTGTAAATTGTATTCCCTTCAATTCAGCAATAATGTGTCGTTTGTTTTTTTGAATATTATTTATCTCTTATTTTTAATTAGTATTTTAATATTACTTTATAAGTTAAAATATAGTCAAGTGAAATCTTATTTGATTCGTCTTAATACAAAGATTATTCTTATTAATTTTCAATAATTTTTAATTATGCACAATTAAAAATATTAAAAATTAAATAAGTGCATAAATTAAATAAATGCATTAGCAGTTGAAGTGTAATAAACCAACTAACAATTTTCTCTCTTTTTCTCTCTCTCACATTGCACCTAACAATTAACTCTCTCTTTCACTCCCCTCAAAAACCTCAACCTTTCCCAATCCCTCTCATGCTCAACAATCATAATGGTACATAATATTAAATTTTAAAGAATAAAAGAATAAAAACAGAAGAAAGTAAATAAAGAAGTGAAAGTTAGAGAACCAAAAAAGAAGGAATAGCTTATTATCAATGGAGAACAACCAAAAAAATTGTGGTTGCTGGTCTGTTTTGCGCAGAAATGTTACCACTGCCTGTAAACCTTCTTCTTCCAAAAATTCTGCTAATTCTAGCCTTGTTTATGATGCAGGTTCACTTTATATTACTTCTTCCTCCTTTAACTCTGCTTCTTCTTAAGTTTAGATTGATCGGTATATATTTTTGATTAGATTGTTGAAATTTGAGAAGTTTTATGATTTTTAGGAGGAATTTAATGCCCATTTTACATAATTGTGAGAAATTGCTATTTTTAGAATTTTTTTGAAAGGCCCGTTTGATCAAACTGCTTGAATTTGCAGTTTGTGTTAAGGATCTAAAATCCATGACACGAAATTAGTTAGAATCTGGTAAACAGTGTGAATTTCTTGAAATGGGGCAAATAATTTCTAATCTTTATAAAGTATAACTGCTGTATTTTTGCAGTGTTTAGAAATTCCTGCATTTACTTCTTTTCATTTCTATAAGTAGCATACTTTGTGTCAATCAATCTCATTTTCATATACTTCTTTGTGATTTAGCATTCTTGTAGTAATGTCAACAATATTTTTTGGTTTTTGAGAATCATGTATTGACCGAGTGGTTGAAGGATTTCTTTTTCACCCACGTGATTGAGGTTGAATTCTCACAATCCATAGGAAGGATCAATTCCCATCTGCCTATAGCCTCGTGGCGGTGAAGTGGAGTAAAATTGACAAATTCTTTAAAGGCGTGCAATTTCAAAAATTATGAAATTTTATATAATAACTTTGTATATTAAACGCTTAAAACGTAATTTAATAAAGAGATCAATCCCCTTTTAGGCTCTGTGCAGTTGAACATGTTTAGAAGTCTTTGTTCTGTTCAGGTTTACCTTGAAATTAGGTGTTTTGGTCTTGAATTCTATTTAATGCTACCTAAATGATGAAATTCTATTTATTTACCGTGAAATCATGAATGCAGCTGCTGAAACTAGGTACTTGAATGCTAGCAATAGAGAAATGTGTGTACCAAATGATGATGCTCAAATTCCCTCTGTACCACCTGATCCACCACCTTCAGAAACCAAATCCCAGCATCCCCAACTCCTAGTCTTCACTTTTCATGAATTAAAATCTGCCACCGGGAACTTTAGGCCCGATAGCATACTCGGGGAGGGCGGTTTTGGGTATGTCTTTAAGGGATGGATTGAAGAAAATAGCACCTCACCTGCAAAACCCGGGACTGGAGTTACTGTTGCTGTTAAAAGTTTGAAGCCTGATGGTCTCCAAGGCCACAGGGAATGGGTGGTTAGTGTTAAGTTTACTTTATTAAGTACATTCTGAAAATTTTTTGGGTGTTTAATTGTTTGATTAATGCAGGCTGAAGTTGACTTTCTTGGGCAACTTCATCATCCAAATCTTGTTAAGCTTATTGGGTATTGTAGTGAAGATGATCAAAGACTTCTTGTGTATGAATTCATGACTCGGGGAAGTCTCGAAAACCATCTATTTCGTAGTAAGTACTGAAAATGTCGCATTTTTACCATCACTTCCTTGAATTTGAACGGAATAGATCAATCTACGTAATAAGGAATACGAGGGTAATAATAACATAATTTGATAATCATGGGTTAGCATACTGGTTGAAGGTTTTTTCCTCAATTATTGGATTGAGTTTTTGTTGGCATAAGAAAGTTGAAATGAAAATGATCTACTCCTCTAAGGAGTCATGTGTTTGTTGAGTAAATTGACCATGTTAGATGAATGGTTGCTGACTTTTTATTATTACTATAGCATAATTTAAGCCCTTCCCTTTTTAGTAAGGATTATATATTTGTACTAATTAAGTAACTTGCAGAACTTAACTTATAGTTTTTAAAGTATTTAATATCTTAAATAGAAGTTTATTGATGCACTGTTCTTTGAAGGAACTATGCCTCTTTCATGGCCCAGTCGAATGAAGATAGCTCTTGGTGCGGCGAAAGGATTGGCTTTTCTACATGGAAATCATGAGCCTGTCATTTACAGAGATTTTAAGACGTCGAATATTTTGCTAGATTTGGTAATGTATTTTTGTTACCTAATCAACTGAATTTTCCATCTAATTCTTGCTTGGTATACACAAATAGAGTGCTAATTTCTAAAACTTTCCTTTTGTAGGAGTTCAATGCAAAGCTTTCAGATTTTGGTCTTGCCAAAGCTGGACCTCAAGGGGACAAAACCCATGTTTCTACTAGAGTTGTAGGTACATATGGTTATGCTGCTCCGGAATACGTAATGACAGGTATACATGCTTTTTTGTTGTGATCACTTGTTTTAGATGTTCTTTTGAAATTTCACAAATTCTTGTATTAGACGGTCTCACCGTAAAACGTACTCCATACTTCGGTTAAATAGTCCAATAATAGAAACTTTTAGCATAATGGACTTTTTGTATAGACTCATCTCACGGAGACTCGTCTCACGGTGAGATGGTCTGATACAAGAGGGGCTGTTGAAATTTTAGAAGTAACGAAACGTTCTACTAAATAATGGAAATTTGATGAAAAATTGTGAGCTTTTTTGATATTTGATTAATGTAGTGTAGACTAGAGAGACTAGTGATGGAAATTTTATGTCTGATTTCTTTCATTTCTCTGTTTAGGACATTTGACGTCTAAGAGCGATGTTTACAGCTTTGGTGTTGTGCTACTTGAGATCCTAACAGGGAGGAGATCCATGGACAAGAAACGCCCTAGTGGTGAACAAAACCTTGTCACTTGGGCTCGACCATACCTGGCCGACAAGCGAAAGCTATATCAAATAGTCGATCCTCGTTTGGAGCTCAACTATTCAATTAAAGGTGTGCAAAAGGTATGCCAATTGGCTTATGGCTGCCTTAACCGAGACCCCAAATTACGTCCTTCGATGGATGAAATTGTGAAGGTCCTGAACCCATTACTTGATCTCAACGATATGGCAATTATATCATATCAGTCACGGTTATCTCAACCAGGGAGGCGAAGGAAGAAATCCGATGGCCATGTCCTTAATATGCCCTCTCATCCCCTTCAGATTAGGAACATTAGGAACTCTCCCTTGAATAGCGGTAAGCATCACCCTTGCTAATATCTCATTGGAATTTGATCATTTATTCATTCGAGTTATTCTTAGAGCTCGAAGTATTGTGTTGTCGGGAGATTCTTCAAAAGCGTGAAGTTTATGCGATTGGATGTAATATAGATTGAAGTGGAGTTGATCACGTCTAATGATGCTTCATTGATTCCTGACCCATTCCGATCTTCTCCTTTTCGATTCTTCTTTTGGTTGTTAGATGTAATTGTAGCATCTTCTAAAGAATTGTATTGATTATTATGTGTGCTAGCTTATAGCCATTGCTCCAACTCTTGAGCTTGGGGATGAATGAGCGTTTTGATGGCTTTACTCATCTGTATGAGTGAGATCTAAATGAAGTTTGAATGTTCTTAATTAGTGCTAAGTTTTGCAGTTGCATACAAAGTAGAGATTTGCTAGTTGTATCTAGTGCTTGTTTGGTACCAATTGGAATCATTCTCACTTCTTTTGGAATGTGCTTCTCCGTGTTATAATTTATAAACGTGCATATGATTAATGCAAACGGAGAGAAGGAAAAGGAAAGGAAGTGAAAAGGAAATTACTAGTTTTTTTTTGAGTTTGCTCCATAATGTTAAAAAATTCTTCTATATTTGAGTTTTATAATGCAAACTTAAAGGGATATATAGACTATTTCTTATTTGCTGACGAAGGTTGGGAAAGGAGAGGAAAGAAAAAAAGAAATATATCTTATTTCTCTTAAATTTTTTATTTTTAGAGAAATTTGATTATCAATAAAATTAGGGACATGAATCCATCTAATTCTCTTTCTTTCAAATGTCTCACCTTATTTTTATTCTATTAAAGGAAAATATTTTCTTTCAAGTTCGCCCTCCCCTTCTTTTCTCTAAATTCCAATTCTTATTTACTTTTACTTTTGAATAGGAAACAATTTATTAATGGTTTGTTTAAGTTTAACCAGATACAACTTTATTGATTATACGCAAAAATAGATCTAAACATCCAAAATATTAAATTTCATAATGCACATACAAAAATAAAGTTGTTTTCTTTGTGAAGTACCATACTTTATAGATTATACTCCCTCTTATTAATTATATATGTTCTATTTTTATCAATTTTCGATTTTAATCTACAAAATTCTATCCTCTCCAACTCATTAGTTATATTCTATTTGGTTACATAACTTGAATTAATTTGTTTGTTTATTTTTGATTCTAATTAATTAGAAAAAACAATTTGAACATCATATTTAAATTTAATTATAACACACCAAAATAGACAAATTCCTTAATAGACAAAGCCTTTCAAATTTTATTGAAAATCACGCAAAAGTCTAAAAGACATACTACAATTTAGATTGGTGGTTTACAAGTAGGGCATATATAGACGTAAATGTTACGAAAGAAAACATGCATGCGATATAAGCATATTCTATGCACATATACTTTGATCAAAGATAAGCCCAAAAAGGTAACCAAAATTTTGTCATGCTATGTAAAATATTGGAGTAATATTCCATAGATCTACTTTGTGTCTCTTTTGATGCCAAAACCAAAAAATATATTACTAACATTTTATAAATAACTCAAAAAAAATTTATGAATAAAATGTAAATATCTATAAATAATTGAAAAAAATTTATGAATAAAATATAAATGTACTACAAATAATAAGATAAAAATTAAAAAAAAATTATAAATTACGATAAAAAAAAAATGAGACAAATTTGATGTTATAAGCTATAGCTAGCAAGAATATAAACAAAAACAGTAGCATCCATATACCTTTATCTTTATGTGGTGCATATATTATAATGTATTCATTATTATTTACCTTTGTTGAAGAGTATCATTTTTGCTGTTTGGTCTAGATTGATGTTACATGTTGCATAATATATTTCCTCTGGAATCTCAATCTTGAGCTTGTAATATCGTGTTTGACGAATATTAACTGTTTTTTTGGTCGAGCAATTGATTTTGAGCACCACTTGTATTATAAGAGATTTCAAGTAAAAAGTTTTATGCCTTTCATATTAAGATTTTAATATTATTATTATATGAAAATTATAAGCTTATTTTCTAAATTTTCTAATTGTATACTTTTAATTTATTGAATGTACGTGTTCCTTAAAAAAAAATTTTGTAATAGCCAACATTATAAAAATCAGCTCGTCTTGTATGAGACCGTTTCATCGTGAGACGGGTTTATAAAATAGCTAGCCTATTTTTTCAATTGATTATTTTAAGATCATAAGTTATCATTTTAAGGTTATAAGTAATCATTCTAAAACTTATAAAAGTAATTATATTAAAATTATAAGTGATCACTTTAACGTTATAAGTGATCATTTTAAGACAAAAGATGTATATCGAGCCAGCTTTATAAAGATGGTCTCACCGTGAGACCGTCTCATTTAAGAATTAGTGTATAAAATTTGCATACAAAGGGAAAAACATCAAATATTAATTATTTCTTTTTGTCGAAATAATGAATATTAAATGTACATTTATAATCTTGACCGATGTTTGAATTTGTTCAAAAATCCTCGAAGAACATTATGAGCAATGTATTGAATGATACACCAAATATATTTATGTTGGTGATCTTTTAAGTATTGTAGATTAATATAAGGATTTTGACAGAAGCAGTTTTGAACATATGTAACGGGCCAACTACACAAGACCTGTAAAAATTAGAGGACTCGAGTGTTTTTACACTAATGTTGCATTAGTTTTATTAGCTCTTTGTAAGCTCTAACTTTTTACAAAATTTTAAAAATTATTGTACTCCCTTCGATTCATACAAATTGTCACATTTTGTTTTTACATTCTATCCAACGCATTAATTCAATCGTAAATAGCTCTACTTGTGCATACTATATTGATATTAATAAAAATTACATTGAAACGAATCAAACAATATCCCATTTGACTATATATTAACATTTATATTAAAAATAAAATACAAATTAAAAGTGATCGATAAATAGTATTAAAATATTAAATGAGACAGTTTGAAGGGGTATAATTTTAACCCATTGTTCAACTTTAAAAGTTGGATATTTTCGATGAAAGAAAAAGATGTTCAACACACAAGAAAGAAGATGAAAAAGAGCAAGAAAAAGGAAGAATTTGTGCTAAAGAAAGATAAATTTTGGCAATCACTTTGTCGTGGTAAAAGTGACAAATTCGAACATTTTGCTGGTGAAATTGATCATGATGTTCGAGTCTCTTTTGGCAAGTCCTTCACTTTTTTTTCTAACAAAAGTTCTATTGCATTTTTGTGTACGTTACTTTATTTTTTTTTGGGTGAGCATTGTTGATTACTTTGGTTAATTATAACACTATCTCAATTTGATTGAACTACAAGTATAACACATTAATTGTTCAAATAAAACTTTAATTTTCAAAAGTGTATTCATCAGCATACTCAATGTATCCCACTTTTTAAGAGCAATATATAAAAAGCAAAATGAAAACATAAAATATTAAATAATCGATTGATGATGATCTGGTAATAAATATCCAAATTAATATTATTTTAGATAATATAGCTAGTGCTTATGTAAACCTTAACTCTTAATGTTTAGTGCACTATTTCTTTTATGTAAAATAAAATATGAATACAAGGATAATGTCAAAGTGTTAAATCCAAAAGATTGGGATTAGCTATTGATTGAGTAATAATAAATAAGAAAAAGTAATTGAAAACTACATATGTTGGATTGGATCGCTGGAATGTTGAATTATATGATTGGTGATCTATTCATACCATTCTAGACCTAATTTCAATTTGGATCATAAAAACCTACAAACAATTCTACTTATGGTACCGATCGTTTGCATGTGTTTTGATCATAAAATCATTAATCAAACTTACAATTTAATAATAATGATCAAACTAATACATACTCTTTGGTCGATTGTGATTAGTACCTAAAAATCGAAATCTTGGCATAGTTTATAGGAAAAATTACCTAGATGTAATATTAGAGGAATTAATATTTTTAAGAATAAGAGAATTTAAAGTAAATATTAAAATATGAATTATTTTAGGTTTGGAAAATAATTGAGTTGAATAAATAAGTTGTGGACTAAGTCCACAAAGAAGCAAATTGGGCTTGAATGACTACTTCTGGATTTAATAAAATGAAAATGGTGATTAAGGATAAGAATATGTACTATTATGATGATTAGAAACGTTAAAACAAGAGTTTCAGTTAATCTACAGTTATAGGAGGAGATGTAATAAGTTGTATGTTAGTAGAGTAGGATCAAACGCATGTTAGTGATGTTATGTTTACAGTTATGTTTTAGGAGATGACTTCGTCGAGGAGCTCTTCCAATAGATTATGGTCAACCGGTCTTGGCTATAAGAAGCGTCGGGTTTTGTGAGTAATAGCAATCCCTTAAAGGGTCTGGCCAGGCTCACTTTTCTTGAAAAAAGGTTTCATTAGTGTTATTTTGAAGTTTCTCATTATTGAGACATATTTTTTGTGACTTAATATGCTGATATTGTGATATGGTGAATGGATCGGGCTCACGGGGTGGTCATTGACGGAGTAAAAGGACGTTGTTCTCTACTCCCTATTTTTCAGGCGAATTGTCATTTGATTAGCTTCACCAGAGAGTGACATAATCTTAGAGAGCTATGGGTGTTCCTCTCAACTAGACTCAAAGTGCGCACAACGATTTAAGACTGATGTTACTTATAAATCTTTTTGTTTGACTTATAATATTTGTTTTGTTTTGGATTGCTTCTACTCTTTCGGTTAAATCTAACTCGATGTTGTTTCTATCTTTTAAATTACCTACAGAACGGTACCCGTCAGGAACGAAGGGATATTAGAGGTGATTAGAGTATACCAGGTTGTTATCTTGGATTTGAGTATGTATAGAAGTTATAGTGTCCATGTTGGGCTTTAGTAAGTGTGGAGTAGGTTTCATTATGTTGACT
>NC_080052.1:7740720-7770720 GCF_026212465.1 Amaranthus tricolor | reverse complement strand
GGTCCAAAGACTAAGTTGGTCCAGCCCGCAAAGAGATAAGGCATGATAAGAAGCTAAAGAAGTGGGCAAACCAAGTCCACAATAGATAATCATGAATCGGCCCATCTATAATTGACCAACAAATTTACTAGCAACAATGAGAAATTATTATTGGTATATCTAATTTTGGAAAATTAATAGTACAATAATTAAACCTTTTTTTTGGCTGTAGGAGAAGAACGTATCTGGTTACACCAACTCCACAACTTCCTTTAATTTAGTTTTTAAGTCATTAATATTAGTAAAATAGTACTCCTATATTTGATTAGTATAAATATATTGAACCTAGCCATTTATATATGTGCCTATGGGATTAGTAATTATTTGTTTTATTTGTTTCTGAATAGAATTTTAATTTGCTTTAAGTTCTGATAATTTCAATTTTATTTACTTTAAATTATGATAATTTCAATTTAAAATTAGAATTTGTATGTGTTTATGTATGATTTCATTGATTGTCATTCATGAATAAAATTAAAAGGCATCAATTTAATTATAACTTTAATTAACTTATAAAGTTTCAATTTTATATTATAATTTTGTTATAATAATTTTAACATGAAGTCATTGAAAGATTCAGCTTTTACAAAATTTATTATATAGAGAAGGTATGAAGAATCGACAAGAACTCCTTCTCAAACACTAAATTCTTATCAAGAACCTATTATGACTTCTACCTCAATTCTCACACCAATTATAGAACAAACATCTACAGCATGTATATTTTAAAAAATATGAAACCTTGTTGAAACGTTCTTAATAAAGATATTGCTAGGCAATTTAAAAATATGAAACTTCATCGAAATAATCCTATGTAAAGGAAAAAAATAAATTTGAATCACTCTTAAGTTTTTTGTGACCTATTTGTGCATTATGTATATTTTTTATACCTTACTTTTTATGATGATTGTCTTTTTTCTTAATGTTGATGAACACCTGCACCGATGGACAAAGATTATGCACTTGAGGGCTAAGTGATAAAGAAATGCTCAGTTTGTTATTGTAATGTTGCTTGAGTTCAATCACCACTACTGGCTGTTAACTTCTGTTTAAAAGTTATTTCTGAATGAAACATTCATCGTGTTTCATAGATAAGCCTTGGTGAATCATCATTTTGGTTCATAGGCTTTATTTGATGAAACACACTTGTTTCCTAGAGAGGAATTGGTTGATACTCCACTCTATAAATAAGACGGAGTATGCAAGATAAGGGACATTCCATCCTATGCTTAGAGCATTTTTTTGATTTCTTCTTAAGAACTTTACGTTCTTCGTCTTCTTAAACCTTCTTCTTGTTCTTTATGTTCTTCAACCTTTTTCTTGTTCTTCATCTCCTTTAACTTTCTTCAACCTTTAACTTTTCAAAACCCTCAAAAATTAGTGTTGTGTTCTTCTTCAAAACCCAAGACAATTGATGTTATATTCTTCTCTTTAAGGTAAAATTTCTCATTTAATTTCTTCAAACTTTAACTTCTTCGAGCTTTATGGTATTTTAGGGTTTAATTTCTTTTCGAATTGTTGTTGATTAATTTTGTTTTTGTTTTTCCGTTGTAGGTTACATAACTCCATTGTAGAGCACACAATTATCATCTAAATACCAATATAATTTTTATTCATGAATCAAGTTTTCTTACTTTTGATATTTTTATGTGTTTATAACTACTAATTTTGATTAATTAGGATTTTTAGGGTAGATTGAAAGTTGTTTTATTTTGTATATTTGAATGTAAATTACTTATTTTGATTTTTATGTAGTTGTTTTTAAGTAGTTGTTTAACTTCATGATATTTTTATGGAGTAGTTATTTTTAAGTTTTATATTTTTTCAAGTTTGTGTTATTATTAGTTTGTTAATTATTTTGATTTATGTGTATTTTGTTAAAAAATTGCTTTTATTGGTTTATATATGTTTTGTAATTCAAATATACATAAATTGAATAATTTAAATAATATGAAGGTTAATTTCGTTACATAAGGTTAATTAGGGTTAAATAGAGTAAATTGGGTTAGTTAGGGTTAATTATATATTTTGATTTATGTTTATTACTTTTTGTTTTTGATTGATCACACTTAGGATGACAAAAGATCATTGTTGGATGCATGGTAGCATTGAATCATCAGAATTTTTTGATGGGGTAAAAATTTGTAGTAATGCCGTCAAACATAAAGTTAGGACGGGGGGAGTTGATTTTTATTGCCCATGTGTTAAGTGTGGCAATGTATCAAAGGTAAATAGTGTTGACATCCTTAGGGAGCACATACTTCGACGTGGGTTTAAGCCTCAATATATGTTTGAGTTTGGCATGGTGAGAAGGGAGTTTACGTAGAAAAAAGTATTGATGAGGATGTCATTGAGGATGTAGATCATATTGATGGGTATAAGACAGATGGAGAGAATGTCAATCAGGATGTAGCTAGTGTTGATGAGATGATGGACGGGGTCGAGGATGAGTTAGGAAAACGTCTTCGTGTTTTTGACTTGTTGATAGAGGCTTCTCAAAAGCCTTTGTACCGTGGATGTACAAAGTTCACCAAACTAACAACCGTGTTGACAATATTCAACATTAAGTAAAAGTTCATAGAATGACATTAGTTTCACAATGTTATTAAAAGCGTTAGGTGAGATGCTTCTTAATGGAAATGAACTTCCAAAGTCGACATATTATGCCAAAAAGCTCATGGGTCCTTTCGGCTTAGAGTACCAAAAGATTCATGTGTGTTCGAATGATTGTGTATTGTATCAAAATGAAAATGAAAACTTAAATGAATGTCTGAGGTGTAGGTTATTGCGTTACAAGTGTAAAGGGGCTCGGGATGGTAAAAGGCCCCCGGCTAAGGTATTGTGGTATCTTCCAATAATACCTAGATTCAAGCGCTTGTTTTCTATAAAGAAAGATGCGTCAAATTTGAGGTGGCATGCAAATAGGGTGAACAAAGGTCACTTTCTCACACATCCAGCTGATTCTCTAGAGTGGGAGACTATTAATAGGTTGGATAAGAAATTAGGGAATGATGATTGTAGTTTAAGGCTCAGACTGTCTACAGATGGAATGAACCCATTCAGCAATCTTAGTTCTTAACATAGTTCTCACCATAGTTGTGGCCACAGGTTAAGGTGTGTAAGAAAAGAAATAGAGTTGAAGAAGAAGTTGGCAGTAACAAGGGAAAGGGAAAACTAAAAGTTATTAGGATAAAGGAAATGAGTAACGATAAGAATTATTTGCCTTCAATTTGCTACACATTATCCAAGGAAGAGAGGCGAATATTTTTTGAGTCTTTGTATGTCATTACGGTTCCGTCTTGGTACTCATCCAACAAGAAAAGATTTGTGACCCTGAATGGTAAGTTGAAGTTGGGAAGCATGTAAACTCACGATTGCTATGCAATGATGCAAGTGTTCTTACCAATTGCAATCCGTGGAATGCTGCCAAAACATTTGAGATATTCTATTACTGAGCTATGTTCGTTCTTCAATACAATTTGTAGTAATGTGCTTGCTCCCTTTAAACTTGATGCTCTTTAAGTCAACGTGATTGTAACTTTATACAAGTTTCAGATGTATTTTCCACCTTTGTTTTGACATAATGGTTCATCTTATTGTCCATCTTTTTCGTGAAATTAAGCTTCTAGGTCTAGTTTTTTTTAAGGTGGTGTTATCCTTTTGAAAGACATATAGGAGTTTTATAAAATAAAGTGAGGAATCCAGCACAACCTGAGGGGAGTATGATTCAAGGCACTGTGAAATCAAGCTTTTAGGTTTAGGTTTTTTAAGATGGTTTTATCGTTTTGAAAGACATATGGGAGTTTTACAAAACAAAGTAAGGAATACAGCACAACCCGAGGGGAGTATGATTCAAGGCACCGTGAGGACGAGATTGGTAATTTCATAGTTGAGTATATGGCCATGACAAAACCTATTGGACTTCCTACCTCTCGACATAAAGGAAAGCTTGAGGGAAAGGAACAATTGGCTCAAAATCGATCACACCTCATAGAAATAGCCTCCTAAAAGCACAAATGTATGTGATTCTTCATATTGCAGAAGTCCATCTTTTGTCGAATGATCATTTTGATATATTGCGTGTCTAATATCCTTCTAAAGGGAAAGGCTTTGATGCAGTTGAATAATAAGACATTGATTAGTTTCATAATTGAGTAGGATGTGAACAACTCCGAAGTGTATCTGAAACTGTTAAGTGGTTAGCTTTTGATCTTCGGGAAGATGTCAAATATGAGGGTTATGATGTCAATGAGTTTACATTTTTCACTGAGGGTCACAATAAGAATTCATCTTATCTGCAGAATAATGGTGTTTCTATTTTGGCGTCATCTACATTTTACGCGAGTGCCACGGATCAATTGCTAGTTAATGCTAAATTTTTATACTACGGGCAAGTACATGAAATATGGGAGCTTGACTACTCTAGTTTCACCATTGGTCTTTTCAAATGCAAGTGGCTGGATAGCAATCGACGATACGTAAAAAATGATGACCCTTGTGGATTCACTCTTGTAGATTTAGCTCATTTACGTGATAGAGAGGAGCCACTTAGACTAGACACACAAGCTAAGAAAGTATTTTACATTGTAGACCCGTCTGATAAAAAAATGGTCTATTGTTGTACCAGAAAAAAGAAGTATCCTCGGTATAGGTGATGTTGATGCTGAGGAAGAATATGATACTTTCAAGGACTCCCCACCCTTTATTAATCTAAAATTCGTGGATGAAGATGATGTAGATGTTGGTTATATGCGAATAGATTACACAAAAGGAATACATCTGAATTAAAAGGTATAATATAATTCGTATATTATATAATGTAGTTTTTAAGCTTTTATGGAACTAACTCGCTTTAAGTAGTTCAAACTTGATTTGTTTGGCATGAAACTTGGCACACAATACTAATTAGTATATATATTATTGTCTTGAGATAGTTAGAATTAAAAAAAATAGGTATATACTTGAAATTAAGTGCCACTTTGCTTTTTTATGGTTTTTTAAGCTTTTATGGCGCTAGCTTGCTTTTAATAGTTCAAACTTGATTTGTTTGGTATGAAACTTGGCACACAACACTGATTAGTATATTATTGCTTTCAAATGGTTAGAATTAAAAAATATAGGCATATGCTTGAAATTTTGTGCCAAGTTGCGTTTTTTAGCCTTTTTAACCTTTTATGGCACCGGCAGTCTTTAATTAGTTCAAACTTGAACTGTTTGGATTGAACTTGGAATACAACACTAATTAGTATATATTATTGTTTTAAAATTTTTAAAATTGAAAAAATAGGCATATGGTTGAAATTACGTGCCATGTTGCGTTTTAAAGGCTTTTTAAGTTTTTATGGCACTAACTCGTTTCAAGTAGTTCAAACTTGATTTTTTTTGGCATGAAGCTTGGCACACAAAAATAATTAGCATATATTATTGTTGTGAAATAGTTAGAATTAAAAAAAATAGGCATATGCTTGAAATTGCGTGCCATGTTGCGTTTTAAAGGCTTTTTAAGCTTTTATGGCATTAACTCGCTTTAAGTAGTTCAAAATTTATTTGTTTAGCGTGAAACTTTGGACACAACACTAATTAGTATATATTATTGTCTTCTGATGGTTAGAAATAAAAAAATAGACATATGCTTGAAATTACGTGTCAAGTTGCATTTTTAAGGGTTTTTGATTTTTTTTGCATTAACTCGCTTTAAGTAGTTCAAACTTGATTTGTTTGGCAGGAAACTTTGCATACAATACGAATTAGTATATATAATTGTTTTGAATTTGTTAGAATTGACAAAATAGACATATGCTTGAAATTACATGCCAAGTTGCGTTTTTAAGCCTTTTTAAACTTTAGTGGGACTAACTTGCTTTAAGTAGTTCAATCTTGATTTGTTTGGCTTGACACTTGGCACACAATACTAATTAGTATATATTATTGTCTTGAGATGGTTAGAATTGAAAAAAAATAGGTATATACTTGAAATTAAGTGCCACTTTTTATTTTTATGGTTTTTAAAGCTTTTATGGCACTAGCTTGCTTTAAATAGTTAAAACTTGATTTGTTTGGCATGAAACTTGGCACACAACACTGATTAGTATATATTATTGCTTTCAAATGGTTAGAATTAAAAAATATAGGCATATGCTTGATATTTTGTGCCAAGTTGCGTTTTTTAGCCTTTTTAACCTTTTATGGCACCAGCAGCCTTTAATTAGTTCAAACTTGATTTGTTTGGCTTGAACTTGGAACACAACACTAATTAGTATATATTATTGTTTTAAAATTTTTAAAATTGAAAAAATAGGCATATGGTTGAAATTACGTGCCATATTGCGTTTTAAAGGCTTTTTAAGTTTTTATGGCACTAACTCGTTTCAAGTAGTTCAAACTTGATTTTTTTATTGCATGAAACTTGGCACACAAAAATAATTAGTATATATTATTGTTGTGAAATAGTTAGAATTAAAAAAATAGGCATATGCTTGAAATTGCGTGCCATGTTGCGTTTTAAAGGCTTTTTAAGCTTTTATGGCATTAACTCGCTTTAAGTAGTTCAAACTTTATTTGTTTAGCTTGAATTTTTGGACACAACACTAATTAGTATATATTATTGTCTTCTGATGGTTAAAAATAAAAAAAATAGACATATGCTTGAAATTACGTGTGAAGTTGCATTTTTAAGGGTTTTTGATTATTTTTTGCATTAACTCGCTTTAAGTAGTTCAAACTTGATTTGTTTGGCATGAAACTTAGCACCCAATACTAATTAATATATATCATTGTTTTGAATTGGTTAGAATTGAAAAAATAGACATATGCTTGTAATTACGTGCCAAGTTGCGTTTTTAAGCCTTTTTAAACTTTAGTGGGACTAACTTGCTTTAAGTAGTTCAATCTTGATTTGTTTGGCTTGACACTTGGCACACAATACTAATTAAGAAGAAAACTTTAAGAGACAGAGGAGACACAAGCCATGATCAATCATATACTATATGGGAAAACAAATTTCAGCAACCATATCATGGAGGAAAGAAGATGTTTAGAGTCGTTGGCCTTTTGGAGGTATAACTTCACCATACACCTTTGTCACATATAAAACCTATTATAGCCTTTGATATTCTAAGTGGAAAGAAACATAAGTCAAACACAAACGTGGTAAAAAAGCTTACTTTATTATATCAATGAATTTGTAATGACTTGCTTTAATCTTTCATTGAATATATTGGATATGATTTTGTATAAAATCGTGCAGCAAGAGATAAGTTTATATGATAAAGCTTTAGGAACTACTATACTACATATTAAATGCCAGATGTGATCGTATACTAAGTGCAATAAAACCATCTACACCTAGAGCCTTCTCATCCCTTATAGCTTTAATTCCATTAGCAATCTCTTATCTAGAAAATCGATGTAACAAGCAAGATGAGATTTAAATATGTTTTTGCTCATTGATAAGTGCAATTATTTGCACAAATTGTGTCTATTTTTATACTCCTTTATGAAGTTTAGAGGCCGTCTAGGACTATTTTTGGCTCATTTACTTTAATTTTTGTATCGAGTATATCTGTTAAAAAATATTGTTAATACAATTGTAGGGCATTATAGCAAGAAAAAAAGTAGTGTTCTAAGAGTTAAAGGAAGAAAAAAAGTCATGCAAAATATTGTTATTACAAGTATACTGGGGTTGGGAAATAATGCACCAAAGTCGAGTCGACAAATGTTTCTTCAAATGTATACAAATCAGCATAAAAAGCCGACTTAGCTTTGATATTGAGGGATAAAACGCCAAGTCGGCGTTTGGTTATGAAATATAGGGTTCATCACAGCAAAGAAAACCAACTCAACTTCCTCAGCATCAAAATCAACGCCGACTTGGCTTTCTGGTTAACAAGTGTGACAGAGAGTCGGCGTTAAATTCTGAAAATTGGAGTTTTATCAGCAAAGAAAGTTGACTCGGCTTTCGGGTCAACAAAGTGACCTCCGACACGGGCTTTGGCAACTAGAATTATCCGCCTGTTGTTTCCCCAATACTTTAGTATTATATTATTTTAATATATTTTAATTTAATTAAGCTTTTTAGGATAGTTTTAGTTATTTTTGGAAGGAATGTTTCCCAAATATAAATAGGAATTAGGTTTTTCATTATTTTTCCATATGTTAGACGTTAGTATTTAGTTTTTAGCTTTTAAATAATTTTTCTCTATTTTTGTATTTTCCTTTGGTACTTTCAATTTCTTGTGCAATTTAAAGTTCAATTGTAATTCATTTTGTAAGTTTTTATTTTTATTTTTATTTTTTTTAATCTTGTTCTTTATTATTTATTTAATAGTCTACTTTGTTCATTTCTATCATGTCTAGTATCATAATTAGGGTTTTATTCTTTAATTTTATGTTATTCTCCATTTCTAGTGAGTAGATTTCTTTAAGTTGATGGTAATGAAGTAATGGGAATGAAATGTTGTAGTGGCAATAGTAATGAAGGAATGGATATGACAATTGGTAATGAAGATTCTTTTGTTTGGTGTGCATGACTAAAGAATGGTAATGGAAGATAATATTCCATTGATTGCATTTGGTTGTTAGTAATAAAAAATGGTAATGACTCTTAGTTTCATTATTGTATATTTGTATCTAAAAGCATTATTGTATCTAAATTATTCTATCTAATGATTCTTTTTTAATAATAATATTTTTTTGGATAATTACATACATTACCTTTTTTTTCTTCATTATTTTTTTTCTTCAGCTCAAAACAACATTACCTTATTTTATTACCACAGTAATACTTCATTACCATTACCGCCTAATACCATGTTGTTTGATGGTAATGAAAATGGCCCTTTTTTGGTAATTTCATTACCTTATTTTATTACCATCCATTACCATTGAAGGCATCCAAACAACCAAAATTTTCATTACTTAATTTTATTACCATTACCGCCCTCGAATACCATGTACCAAACGGGCCGTTAGTTCTTTTGATGTGAGGCTTAGTTCCAAATATGAGGGTGTGATCATGCTTAATCTATATGCATCGTGAATAGAAAAGGCTACGAAGATGAAAGCGGCCTCCCTTGATTTTACCTTATTCTTTTGGGGCTTGCCTATGTCACTTTTCTTTTGGAATTATTTGGTTATTGAATTGATTTTCGGATCAAATATATATTGTGAATTTTAATATAAAGTGAATTTATATTTATAGTTGAGTCAAGTTTTGGTAATTTAAAAAAAGATTTGTGGGTAAAATTTTAAACATACTCTTCTTATTATGTTTTCAAAGTCATGCTTTTAGTTTAGTCGTAAATTATTTCTATTCAGAGATTGGTATTCTTTTTATTTGCTGACTTGTATTTATGTGTTTCCTTTTATGGCCAATTCACATTCATATTGTTAACTCTATGATGATATGTTATTCTCGTGAATAATGTTGAATATTTGTTTTACTTATAGGTTTAACATGATAAGAATTGGTTATAGCAAACTCGAATTTTAGAAAGTAAGATGAGCATTTGATCACATATAAGAGTGGTAGGCATGGAGCCCAAGTCGATTATTGTTTAGTATGCAAGGCTTTGACTGTAAAGTGGTGTTGGGTACATGGATTCCCACACAACATACTCTATTTACTGTTGGTGTCTCGAATAAGGAAATATTTTTTCGAGAAAAAGATAGAGTTTAAGGGTAGGATCATGCAGGGTAGACTTAAAGGGGATGTGGTGACAACCTAACAAGCAAGATAAATTCACTAGGCTACCCAAGTCAGTCTGAGGATTCAAATAAAATGTGGGTGGCTATGACCGAAACCATTTGATAAATGGCAAAAAAGACCTTAGAGGTTTCGTCGAGTAAATCAAAGGTGTATACAGAGTCGTGGTGGTGGAACGAAGAGGTACAGAAGAAGATAAAGGAAAAAGCAAGAGATTTAAAGACCTTATGATTACACAGAAGAGGAGGATAGGATACACAAGAGAGAGAGCTACAAAGAAGAAAAGTGGATGGCAAAGAAAGCGATAGCAGAGGCAAAAAGTGGTGACTATGAGTACTTTTACCAGAAGCTTGATACCAACGAGGGGGTAAGCATATTTTTAAGTTGGCAAAAACTAATTCTAGGATGAAACAAGACTTGAAGATAGTGAAATACATCAAGGATGAGGACGGATGAACAAAAGGACATCAAAATGAGATGAGGATAATGGAGGGACATCACAATTATTCGATTATATAAAATCAAAGGTGATGTGTAAGTATGCAGGAACTATAGAAGGATCAAACTTCTAAGACACACAATGAAATTGTGGGAAAGAGTAATAGAGAGGATAATCAGAAGTGATGATGATCAAAGAGAATTAATTCAGCTTTATGCAAGGTTGGTCAACGACTAAGGCTCATGTTTTGAAGAGACTAATGGAAAAAATATCGGGAGAAGAAGAAGTATTTTCATATGGTGTTCATGGACTTGGACAAAGTGTAAGATAGCATACCATGAGGTATCATCTAGGATAGCCTCAAGACTAGGGGTGTTTCATAGAGGTACATTAAGGTAATACAGGACATATACAACAGAGTGTTGATTAACATAAACACCGGTGGGATAATAGAGTCATTCCTAGTTAAAGTAGGCCTACATCAGGGATTCACACTAAGCCCTATGGTAGAGATTTCTAAATCTATTTGGAAGATTGTACCGTAAGGCATTTTATTTGCTGATGATAACATGTTAGTAGTGGAATCTAAAGAGGAAGTTAATAATAAATTGGAAAAATAGAGGGCAGTCTTAGGGGGTAGAGGGTTGCGCATAAGTCGTACGAAGACAGGATATTTGCGATGCCACTTTAGTGGGACATAGTGAATAAGGGAGTTGGAGGTGACCATTGGTGAAGAAATTGTTACATTTACGACCAAGTTCATGTATTTAGGATCGACTATTCAGAGTTATGGGGAGATTAATTGATGTAAAATCAGTCCAAGAACATTCTAAAGACATAATCCTAGCTAAATCCTTTAAAGAGTCATCATTTGATTATTAAGGGTTACATGATCCTTTCATTACGAGTCTTGCTTTGACTTGTACCTTAAGGTCTTGGTAGATAGGTCAAAGTACAGTAGAATTCGTCCTTATGGGTGTAAGTGAGATACGTTTTTTTTCATACAATAAAAGGGGATGTTTACTTGAATTTTTACCTAAAATAAGCCAGTCAAAGACAACCTTTAATTAGCCTTAAAAAGGCAGTATTCATAAGGGTAATATTTCCTCATTTATTCGGTCAATTAATATGGCAAGTTTTGTTTCTATCCTTTGTAATTTACTGAATTATTTTTTCATTATGGCTGAATTATTTCGACCCTTCATTCCCTTCAATATGGCTGGTTCATGTTCATCTTTAATTGTGGAATTTAAGAAGAATATCAAAAGATTTGAAACATTCCATGGCAACCAAGAGTTTTCGGATCTCAAGCATCATAAGGGACGAATTATTATCTTTCAATGTTTGGAGTTTGAGGTGTTTAATTTTATATTTTTATTAGTATGAATGTTTTGTTTTCTTTAATAGAGAAGGATGTAATTCTTGTAGTAGAATTCGAAAAGGGTATCTTAGACTTCTGATTATGTTTAATGTAATCACTTAATTGTTTGTAGTCAAGTGAAAGGTCTTTTTTCTAGAATTTTCTTATGATTGTAAGCCTATATAAGGGCCTTATTTTCATGAATAAAAGTAAAAAATATAAATTCCAATCAAAAGTTTTGTCTTATGCATTTGTTCTTATACTTGTGTTAAGATTTTGAATGTTTTTTCCAAGTGAGGTTAATTTCTCATCGTTGAAGAAATTAGTGAGTTTGTGAGAGTTCCAAACATACTAATTCATATGATTAATTCAAGTAAGTGTTCCTCAAATCAAGAATACACCCTAGCAAGATTAAGTGAGTGTTCCTTGCTTGCATATCCTTGAATCATAACAATCTAGTGAGTCACTAGTGGAAAAAACCTTATTTGCTGCGGTTTTTTGGCCATAATATGCTGCGGTTTTGGCCCGCAGCAATAGTGATAGCAGCAAATGGCCTATTTTAAATGCTGCGGTTTAAAACCGCAGCAAAAAAAAGGCTATTTGCTGCGGTCTTCTTAAAAAACCGCAGCAAATAGTGTAATAGTATTACATAATCCAATAATGTACAATGTAATAAACAATGATTAATCCAATGATAATCACCAATTAACACCAATAATCACCAATAATCTCTTTGTAAACTCTCGATTGTATATATAATATAATAATATGTACATATACAAATTAAAGTCCTAATAAATCAAAAGATGCTTTTAAACTTGACACAATTACTTTTAAACTTACTCTAGTCATAAAAATAATGAATACTTGACTCCAAAAAGAGTGTCACACATCAAAAGCTCTCGGTTTTTGAGATTCAATCCTACATGTTTCATATAGAAAGCAGCTTGCAAAGTGAGTAGTGGATTCGAGTTGAGAATTTTTGTTCTTCGAATAAACATTGACATGGCAAACTATCAATCTGCAAATCCAACGAAACACAAATAAGCATTAAACTCATCCAAAAACATAATTAATTAACATCCTAGAAGTACATTAGAATACTAACTTAATCCTAAAAATAGAAAATGAATAATACATTATCAACAATCAATCACCAAGGAACTTGATCATTCAGAAACATCGCGATATCTTCTTATATTTTATAAGTAATGTATATAAATCTCATTTCATTCTGAGGTTCTTTAAATCTCTTCAGTTTCTTAGCCGATTTTCGATAAGCAAAAGCCACTATCCTACTTCCAAATTTCTACTTCACACAGATAATAAAGCAAAGCAGGTTTAATACTAGCAAAAATTATCATCACCAAATAAAGATTGATAATTAAATTACATGATTATAATCTTACATGATGTCGTTTACAAGAATAACTACCCATTGAACCATTGATACCACATACATAAGTAATTGTTCACATTCAAATATACAACTACATACATAAGTAAATTATTCACATTCAATCTACCCTAAAAATCCTAATTAATAAAATTATTAACATTCAAATATTCAAGTATATACATAAGTAAATTATTCACATTCAAATATAAAATACATACCTTGGTAATGAGATATTATAATTTTGTTTCTACAATAAGATTATGTAACCTACAATGAAAAACAAAATCAAAATTAGTATAAAAAAAGACTAAATCCTTATTAAAACACAACGACTTGAAAAAGAACAAGACTAGCCCTAATTTCGTGGCTTTTGAAGGAAAAAGCAACAATAGTGGGTTGAAGAACTTAAACAAAGATGAAGAAGGAAATTCGTGCAATGGGTGGTTATTGAAGCAACAAATTTCAACAACACAGGAACTTGAAGAACTTAAACAAAGTCGTGGGGTTTGGAAGATGATGAACGAAATGAAGAGAAAACATAGTAGAGTTGTATGATTTGAAAAACTTGAAGAACTTAAAGAGATTTTTCGTGGGTTTTTGAAGAAATTTTCTGAAATTGAAGAGCTTGAAGAAGAAGACAGTCGTCGTCGTGGGTTTTTGAAGAAAGTTATTTTAGGGTTTTAAACAATTGAACGTCAAAACGCGTTTTTTATATTTTTTGAACTGACTATTTGTTGCGGGTTTCTTAAAAAACCGCAACAAATAAGCATTATTTGCTGCGGTTTTAAGAAACCCGCAGCAAACAAGTGCTTATTAAATGAAAAAAAATATATGACTATTTGCTGCGGTTTTAGGAAGCCCGCAGCAAATAATAATTTTTTTTTTTCGTTTAATAAGCACTTATTTGCTGCGGGCTTAATAAAACCACAGTAAATAATGCTTATTTGCTGCGGGCATCAAGTAGCCCGGAGCATTTGTACTATATATTTTTTTCTTTTTTTTTTGCTATTTAATACTACGTTTAAGGAAAACCGCAGCAAATGACATGCAGTAAATGAGGTTTTTTCCACTAGTGAGTGTTCCTAGTTTGTTCTTTTATTTTCGTAATATAAAAAAAAAACTAGAAAAACAATCCTTTAAAACGTGTTTCAAAACCTTGAAAATCCTGTTCAAGAATACCTTTGAATCTTGTCCAAAAACCTTGAAACCTCTGTCAAATCCAAAACAGTCTTTTCCATTTAACATTACCCACATAAATCCCTTAAAATTATTCCATTTTCATACCTAGACATTCTAAGCCAAACACATTCCTTTTCTAAACCTTGTAAAATTTAAAAAGCCCCTTTTTGTTAGGATAATCCCTTTAGAATATACATCATTAATGGAGATGCTACTCATCGTATACAAGCGATTTAGATCAAGTGGAGAGCAAGCATCAAGGTGCTATGTGATAGGATGTTCCCAAGAAGGATAAAAGGTAAATTTCACGGAGTTACAATCAGGCCTACCTTGCTTTATGGGACAGAATGCTGGCCCGTAAAAAAGACTTTTAAACATAAGATGAAAGTTACAAAAATGTGTATGCTGAGGTGGATGTACGGTCACATTGATTTCTAAACTCTATTATTTATTCTCTATCTCATTATATTGTTATTCTTCAGTTTCTAAATCATAAGGTTCTTATATTTAACTTATTAGCATAAGTGAAATAAATAAAGTTTAAGGAAAGAATTCAATAATGCCTAAAGAGAAATATCAAGAATTTGATTCAATTCTCTACTTTACTTTTCTTCATATTTTATTTTCAGTAAAGTTATAATTTTTATAAACTTTGTTTTTTGGTGAATTCGATGCCCTATTCCCAACACTAAATATCCAAATTGTTTTCAAAATTATGTTCTACTTAGATATGTAATGTGAAGTATTTTTTCAATCAATACAAGAATTAATCATCAATAGAAAATATCACTCCCTACAATAAAAATGTGCAATATTATTAAGAAAATTTCCTTAAAACTCATAACATTGTAGACCTTTCATTTGAACCAAAAAAATTACAAGGTTTGTGAATCATCCAATTACAATCATTATCTAAAGTTTTTTCCCTTGAATCATAAAAATAGAACATACAACTTTAAGACAAATAAAAAAATTATAATTTTAAAAATCAGTCTATACTACTCATCATGCACATCCATTGTTATTTTGAAAAATGGGTTACAGACAAGAAAGTTGAGAACCCAATTTGAATTTATGTATATTTTAATTTTCTTTAAAATAATAATAACAGTCATTTGATGAAATTTACTCATTCAAAATCTCATCGAGTTATTTAATGACGTTGAAATAATTAATAAAATAATTAGGGAGGACCATGTTGAGTTTGTTGAGAATTAGCCCAATTGAAAATGGAGGAAGCAAGCCTATTAATTGCATCAGTCAAATTATTAAGACTTTGTCTATTAATCTCTAATCTTGATTCTTCAATCCTTAATCTTGATTCTTGTAAGTTCATCATCTCCCTATGTCTTCTTTCTTCTCTTTCCTCATTTTCCTGAATTGTCTCTGATATCAATGTTGCACTTCTACTAATGGCTGAGCTTACTTCTTCAAGTGAACTTACCGCCGTATGTGGCAACAGAGAAGGCGGTGGTGGTGGTGGCGGCGGCGGTAGTGTTTCGGCACCACTTGGTACTTCTCTTGCACCACCTTCTTCTCTTCTTCTCTTCTTAGCTAATGGTGATACTTGTTGTGAATGCTCACTTGTTTCAGATTCTGATCACCCACATTTTCACAATATAATCAATCTTTGTTAGGTGAAGCAAAGACGAGTTAATGTGAAAGGGGTTAAAAATTTTAAAGTGATTAATTTTAACATAAAGTAAACATTAAATAGATCAAATAAAACAAAAAAAATCAATTTTGACCTAAGAGTGATGAATTTTGACATTAAAATGATTAATTTTTACTTACAAATTTATCACCTTAAGTAGATCAATTATTTTAAAGTCTTTAATATCGACATTTAAGTGATTAATTCAGAGATGAATAAAGTATAAAGTGATCCATCAAAAAATAAGTTATAACTTATAAAAGAAATCAATTTTGACCTTAAAAATATCAATTATAACATTAAATTGATCATTATATATTGCGTATTGGAAAAAATTATAATTAGGCCAATTAGATTATTGATCTCAATATGGGACGATCCCTCCCAAAACATTCTGAATATTTAATGTTTACAGCAAAACGTACTATTGATATTTTTATTCTTACACATATATGAAAGTGGCATAGTTCACCTTCATCCACTAATAGCTTCGACCATAGGAGAAAGTCCAACTCCATACTATATATGCAAATTCTAACATAAAATGAAGTTTCAATATTGGATTTCATCAATTTTATTAAATGACTTGTACCAAAACTATTAGGTAGGTTGAATTTAAGAATTGAATATAAGCAATATATTATCTTTTTAATGCACATTTCAATCATATCTGATAAGTGATAACATATAAAAGTATGTATTATTTGCAACTTAATTTAATATTCATGAAATTCAAAACTCTAAAGTAGAAATATTGTGTTTGTCAAGAATAAAAATAACAGATAATTATGTTATATTAATGTAAATCTATTTTAATCAACAAAAACTAGTAAACTCGCATAAAAGATTTCAGTCAACACTAAAAGCGAGCATAGGTGGTTCACGTCAAGGCATTAGATTACACATATCTCCAAATTAAAGGTGACTTAAATTTTCATATATATTAATATCTCAAAAATGTAGAGCTTAAAGTAATTTTAGGTCAATAATTCTATTAATATTTTATTTTTAATATGAAAGTTTAAAGTCCAACTCGATATTGTGCAAATGCTAACATATATTAAAGTTTCAATATTGGATTTCACCAATGTCAATAAATGACTTGTACCGAAACTCTTGGGTAGGTCAAATTTAAGAGTTGAATGTATGAAATATTATCTTTATAATGCAAAGGAATATACGTTTCATTAATACTTGCTATTTCAGTATACATGAAAATTATGTTAAGCTAATGCAATCTATTTAATCATAAAAACTAGTAAACTCGTGGAGAAGACTTCAGTCAACACCAAAGTGAGCATGGATGGTTCTAGCATTCTACCCAAGCCAAGGCATTCCATTATACATATCTCTAATTAAAAGGTACATTAAATTTTTAATTTTGCTTAATTAGTTATTTAATATTTCATTTTTGTTATAGAATACAAAACAAACCAAGCATAATAAATATGCATCCTTGTCCCACCCGATTTAAATATAAAGAGTAATGGATAACATACTGATTTTATACTACAACTTCTCTTTTCGTAGATAGTATTATATTGTAAACAAAATGAAAAATTAGTATAATTTTAATATTAGGATTTGTTGATAAATATAATGGTTATATTTGTTCTCCTTCGTTTATTTCATTTACTTCACAAAATTCTTTTGGAATTTATTATTATTTATAAAGGGGCATATTAAATGGTAATAGAAAATTATGAAAAAAAAAAAATTATTAATAATCAAAGTTTTATTAGTATTAAAATTTATTTCAAGAAAAAATCATCCTTATTATCACTTTTTATTACTAACAAAACAATCAAAGGTTCCTATAATTATATAATAAATTAATGTCAAATGTAAATTAGACGGATACTACAATTCAGTACTTCACTTTTTAAGATTTGAAGATAAAAATCTCATCTACACTTAAAAGAATGTTGGAAGATTTGATTTTCTTATAATTACTAATCCCCAATTTATTAATATTGTCTCATTTAGTTTTTTTGGATAAATATTAATTGATTAATTTTAATTTGTATTTTACTTTTATTTTATATGCTAAAACATTACATTGTCAAGTAATATTTTTTTTGATTCATATTCAAGTAATTTTGTTAACAATAACATTTTATAATTTTTAATTTAAAAATATTTACCATTCAATAACAATAACAATGAATAATCGGAAGTATTTGATAACTTCTCCTAATTTTAAAAATAAGTTAAATAAGTTAGACGAAAGAGTTGAGAGAACATCTAGATTACCGAACAATGTAGCTGTTGGCAAAGGCGGGGGCGGTTCAGACGCCGACTGAAAAACCGGAGGCAATAGCGGCAATCCCGGTGGTAACCGCCGAGAAGACAACCGCATTGCAGCCGTAGAGGGCAGCAATGATGGAGAAGTTTGTAACATTTCCACCACCGTAGACGGCGGCGGCAGAAAAAACTGCGCCGCTTCCGCCGCCGTAGAAACCAGTGTAGAACTAGCACTACTACGCTCAACAACATCAGATAAAGCTTGATAAATCTGAGCTATCATATTAGTCGGTAAACCCTTATCTTTCCTTTGAATTTTATCCATATCCCAATAAGATTTAAGACCAATATTTTCATCTTTATTTTGTTGATAATTCTTTTGATAATCTCTAACTTTTTTATAATCTCTCATCAGATTATCCCATTTATCATTACATTGATTTTGACTTCTAAAACAACCTTTTCCCCAACAATATTCTTCAACCCATTTCCATCTTAATTCTGTTATTGGTTTGCTTCCTGAAGAAGAAGAAGAACAGGAAGTTACTGTGGGTGTAAATGCAGCTGATTTTGATCTGCTTAACTTTCTTCTTTCATCATCTTTCTGTTTTGCTTCTATTAAAATCATGGTTTCTTCTACTGTCCAGTTTCCTTTTCTGTAATCTCTCATTGCCATGGCTGATTTGATGAACAACTTAATTCAAAATAAAGAAAATTAAATAAACATGCAAAAATAATTAAAAAAAAAAGATGGGGAGAAATTAAAAGAGAGGAAAGGAAATGGAGAAAAAAAGTGAAGCAGAAATGGGGTCCTGTCAGTATGTATTTTTGCATTAATTTGAAGGTTATTTATTTATTTAAATAAATTTATTGGGGGTTATTAATAATTAGTGTGTTCTGATGATGTCCTTTTTAGAAATTGATGTGGATATAATGTGGGGGCATTGTAGTTCAAAGTTCAATCAGATTCTAGTCAAAGCTCTACTCAATTTCTTTAGTGAAGTACAGTGATATAAATGTGAGAGAGAGAGAAAGACCTACTATGACTATGAGATCATCAAATATGGTTTTTTTTTTTAAATTAAGAGAATAATATATAAACTCCAAAAAATATGGTTTATTATTATTATTATTGTTATTATTATTATTATGATGGTATTTGGTTTATCTACAGTTTGAGGTTATTAAGCTTTTCATGCTTGCAATTTTCCATTCTAAACCCACCCCCTAAAAAAACCTCCTAAAAATATTTTTTTATCTCATCAAATTTGTTACAAAGCGATACATTCGTTATCATAAATTCAACTATACATGTAGTAATACTATTAAATATATGGTAAGATGAACATTCATTTATCTAATATACAATCTCCTTATCTCATTAATATTTTTGGGAGAAACTATTCTTTACTCATAGTTTTTTTCTCCTATTCAAATTTAACTACAAGAAAGGTTCAATTATGACACAATATTTTTGACACTTCATCAAAATTTGGCTATTCTTAAAGTATTATCCTAATATTTCAATTTTAGTTTATGAAACTTCAAATATTTTGATACATTTGATGATTACATAATAATATTAATACGTTACATGTCATAATTGACACTATTATTTGTAGTATTTTAAAAAACACTTTCTTTTGACTATGTTTTTTTAGTTCTTACATCTGTTATTTATATTGTCTTTATATTTTAGTGGTTTTATTTATAAATTTGGCAAGACCACTTTTGTTAGCCTAATATCATTGACTAAGACATTTTCTTTTTATGTCATTTACATTTTTTTCAACATATTTGTTTTTGTTCATTTCTAATGCAATAAAATATTAATGTGGCAAAAATATATAATCAAACACAAATGGGCATTTGAGCCTTTATCAACCTGATTCCCATATAACTTCATCAAAAATTAAAAACAAATTAATACCTTGATGAGAAATAATTAATTCAAAACAATTTGCTTAATTTGAATAATTAAATGCCCTTCCTCTTAATTACCTGGCCTGTTGTTGCTTTTAATTGTTTATGTATTGTTAATAGTTGAATGAGAAAAGTGATTTGTCCTTAAAATCACCAAAAATCTAGAAAAGTTAAAAGTTGAAATCTAAATCTAGTGATTTAAGCCACTAGTCTCTAAAAGTACGTATTTGCATGAGAGAAGAGATCATAATTGAATTGCATGTCTGAATTGTGGCTAATCATCATTATTTGCATCTAATATTAACGTTTTATAGGAGTACTTACACCTATAACTATAAGGATATCCCGCCAGCTGACTCACTTCCTTGGGAACTTAATCATGAATTTATCATATTTTTTAATCCGTTAATCGATATTAAATGTTTTTAGAAGGAATGATAATAGAAAGTTAATGGGAGTACGTACATCTATATGAATATCTCTTGACAAGTTTAATGATTATGCTTATTCTTCTTCATCGATCTCATTTTTTCATAAAATTCATTCAAATTCATTACCATTTGAATATGTGGTAATATGTGGTAATGGAAAGTTAATAAGACTTGATTTGCATGAGTTAAACCTCTCTGCGGACTTGACTAGGGATAGGAGCAGTTGGAGACGCTATATACATGTCTTAGATTACTGATGTTCTCTTAATTTTCCTTTTAGTATCCTTAAACTCTTACTTTTATCGTTTCCTTTCTACTAGTTCTTTGTTTTCTTTTGTAGTGGTTCTACTTTTATTTTTATAGACTTTTAAGTTATCTATCACGTGTAATCACGTCTCTTTATCTTCCTCGAGCCGAGAAACTCCTTTGGCCGCGCTCTCCTTTATAGGTATGAGTTACCGCCGTCTTTCCCTCCCTAAACCTTGTCCTTAATTTTCTATGAGCAGGATATACTAGGTAGGATGATGATGATGTGGTAATGGAAAAATTTTGGACAAAAAACTTTTTTATGATCAAACTTTTATCATCATGGAAATAACATGATATATATTATGAAAACTTATACTATAAATCATTCTTAATATCACTAATTAATATCTATAATCAAACGCGTTGTTTATGTACTTATTATTACTCCCTCCATTCAAGCTACTTTGTCACATTTGCAAATTACATGGACATTAAATAATAATAAATAATGCATTAAAATAGGGAGTTAATTAGACTCGCCGGAGAGATATATAGAATAATAGTCGTGAGCATATTTCAAAAACAAAAAAAAGGTAATTAATTGATATTGACTAAAATAAAAAAATAGGATAACTCATTAGCATATAGCAACTGCTCGTTAATTTACTATTTTCCCGATATTCTTCAACTTAGCACAAGGAGTAATTGTTAAATTGATTCAAATTCCAATATTTAGTTGATTCAAATGCGTGAAATTTAGAACTTCTATTTTTCTAACCTAGAATTCAATATAAGAAGTTAAGGAATAAGACAAGAAATGAGAATTAATGGACATTATTAAACTAATACAATAGTGATGGATGATAGTAGAGAACTAAAGATGTGTTTTCTTCATTTTATTAAAATTTTTAAAATTGAGTGTCAAGCCATTGATCCAAAAAAATACAATTGATCTAAACCCTAAAATTGGAACACTAACTAATAATGTGAAACGGAAAGAGTATTATATATAAACATACACAATCTAGCGAAGTAACTTCAATCAAGTTGTTACTTGTTAGTAATATTCCATTATAGACATTAATAACGAGCTAAAATACGAATACAATTACGGTTCGTTTGGTAGGTGGTAATAAACGGTGACAATGGGAATGAAAAACTAGTGTAATTTTGGTTGAAAAATATCTTGGCTATCTTCATGGCCATGTTTGTCCAACTTAATCATCTCATTTTCTTCATAAAATTCATTCCAATGCATTACCAATGGAAAATGTGGTATTAGGTGGTAATGGAAATTTGTAAACAAAAAAACTTTTTTTTGATCAAAGTTTCATTAACATGGGAATGATATGGAACTTTTGATGAAATTTTATACTATAAATCATTTCCATTACCACTATTTAATACCACTAACCAAACGGACCGTTAGAGGTATGTAAAAATATCAACCATTTAAGAATTTAACTCTTTAGTGACCGTTGAAAATAGATAATAAGAGTATATGATTTTTTATGCACTTGAAATGGCAACATGTATCTTGAAGGTTATTTCTCTTAAAATAGAATCATTAGATGTTTTAGCGAATATTTAAGTACTCAATGATTTATGATTGAAAAAAAACTCTTTGTAAGAAAATATTTTGGCACTGTATGCGTACAGGTCGGACACTCAGCACATAACTTTTGGGCATTGATTTTAGTTGACAATCAGCTCTCTAAAATAATTTTTTTTAACTCGGTTTCCACATTAAAATAATACAAATGGCTAATCCAACTATGAAAAAGTCAAAGGTAAACAACAATTTCAAGTTTGTAATAATTTTTTTTAAAACTTTTTGGAAATAAATAAATTGAAATTAAAGTTATACGTTTTGTGCGACTTGACCTAGGCCAAGTTGCATAATTTGTGCAATGTATAATTTTATTTTAATTTACTTTTAATAAATTGAAGTCATACAACTGTGCAATGTTATCTTTAGCCAAAGTTGCTCCCGAACCAGTTGACAATCGAAAATGAGAAAATGAACCTGAACTGTGACCGATTTTTATAATTGACATGTAACTGTTAACCGAGATTACTCGAACCTAATAGTGACCTGACCAAGTGATATTCAACCTGAATCATGCACGAAATCAAACTCAATCCAGCTAAAACTGACTTAAGTAACTTGAACCAATTTTTAATCAAACTGTTGAAAACTTAAAGTGAATATTTAGATTAGTTTCATTCGATCAACTAGATCAATTTCAAAGTAGTCAACATCACCTATAGGCATAATTACAAAGTCCATATTAGACTTTTAGATGGTTATGATTACTTAATTCAATATTGATCCTATCATCAACAACTAATAAATTGAATTTAAGTTATTCCACTTTATAATTTGATCTCTTCATAATCTAATAGTCGATAGCATAATATAAAATCTAATAAATAATTTAGTTTAGAATATGCTTTATAACTAGTTTAGATTAATTACTATAACTATTCACTTAAATAAATTAAGTATAAATCCATAATAGTCTATGATATTATTTTTATTAGTTTTATTCACTCTAATAAACCAAATTTCGATAATTGAACATAGATGTATGATCGACTCATATTCTAACATCTTATTAATTAATTAATCAAATAAAGTAATAAATATTTTCGTAAATCAAAATTTATTAATACATAGTTTCATATATTTAGAGTTAACAATCAATTGTCAATACTTATTAAAAATATTTTTAATCAAATTAGATGAAAAATAATAGAGCTTAAATTTTAATTTACAATCAAACAAGTAAATGTAACAAAGTAATAATCACTAATTGATTATCACTGTAACTATTTCCCTTAAGTAAAGAGAATCTTATAATCAATTAAAAAACGACTAGCAAATAATGGCCCGAATTCAATTTTGTACCCGGCAAAACCGAATCAATAATGAACCGATTACAACCCGAGACCGATTGACGCTTGACTCGAACTTCAACCGATATCGAACCGGTGCAAACGCGATAATTCAAATAACAATCTTAAACCAAATCGTGAATAACCGACCCGACACCGAGTGTTACCCTCACCAGCACGTATCCGAAAAATAACTGATTCGAAATACAACCCAATCGAATGACACACGTTCAAAACCGGCCCGAGTGTGGTTTGCTCAAACCCGATTCAATATGTCTTAATTTTTTTATTTAAAATTTCAATTAAATAAGCATGTTAATTTACAAAGTAATAGTGTATTTTATGATTCAATTACTTACTTTTGTCAACTCTAATCTTATTGACTGATTTAAATATACATTAGTATTTCAAAATTCAACAAAAAAATTTATAATAAAGATCATTTAAGACCTATATTGAGTCCATTTTTAGCCAAATTTATTTATGTAAATAACAAATTGGGAAGGATCTAAACTCAACCAATTTAAACCCGGTTAATTTAAAACCTGGATATTTAAGGGTTGGATTTAAGCCCTAATAACGCCTTCACGCTTAGCCAATTGCACAACTACTTATAATTCGGTAGGAATAGAGGTGCTCATTCGGGTAATCGGGTCGGTTTCGGACGGGTGTCATTCAATTCGGTTGTATTACGGATCGGTTATATTTCGGATGTCAGTTTCGGACGGGTGTCATTCGATTTGGTTGTATTACGGATCGGTTATATTTCGGATGCGTGTTGTGATGGGTCATACTCGGGTCGGGTCGGTTAGTCACGGTTCGGTGTAAGATCAGTTATTCGAGCTATCGGGTTAGCATCAGTTCGGTGTCGGTTGAAGTACGTGTCGAGTTTAAATCGGTCTCAGGTTGTCATCGGTTAATAATTGGTTCGGTTTTACTGGGTACAGATCGGGTTCGGATATTTTTCACGTAGAATTCGGCTACTAATTGCGAATTTCTAATTACTATTGATCGAGTCAGTATCAGATTAAGTTGTTAGTCATTTTTTAATTGATGATAAGGTTCTTTTACTTAAAGCAAAGTAGTGAAAATGCAAATCAATTAGTAATCATTATTATATTTTTACTTTTACTTGTTTGATTGGAAATTAAAATTATAAAGTTCTATCAATTTTCATATAATTCGATTAAAAGTAGTTAAATAAACATTGACACATTGATTATTAACTCTAAATATATGACACCATGTATTTATAAAATTTATTTTATAAAATATTTATGACTTTATTAGAATAACTAATAAGATTGAATATGAGTCAATCATACTTCTATGTAAAAAATTGGTTCAGGTTTACAGTAGTTCGATCTAATATTCGTTCAGGTTAAGTCGATTTTAGCCGGATCGAGTTCGGTTTTGAGCATGATTCGGGTCTGATATGATTCGGGTCGGTCATAATTAAGTTTGGATAATCTCGGTTAACTGTTACGTGTCGGTTAGAAAAATCGGTTACAGTTCGGGGTTCAGTTTTTCCATTTTCGGTTGTCAACTGGTTCGGGTAATGTCGGTTCGATAAACCTAAAAAAGGAATACATTTTCGGATTGGTTTACTTTTGATTTCGGAATGGATCTTCGGATCGGGTCATTTTTGAACAACTCTAGGAAGGAAGGATGTTGGATTAGACGGAGAAAAGAGAGGGGTAGGCAAAAAAGTAATTATGGGAAAGAAAAGTGTTGGATGCATTAAAAAGAAGTTCTGAGCAAGATCTAAGACAGCTAATACAGAGTAAGAGGAAGAGAAGAGAGAGAGTGTGTCTGTTAGTGTGGAGTGGGAAGGAGAGGGTACAAAGCAATTAGCAGAGAAGTCAGTTTGACTAGAAATTAGGCTTGTTTGACCAAGCAGGTCCATAATCCAGAATCCAGGCCCATCAATGGGGCCGGGTCAGGTTCAGCCTCATGTGACACTCTCACCCGTTGCTTTCGTTCTTCTTTTTTGGACTCTAGCCTGTTACTCCCTACCTTTCCATTCCTACTATTTCATCTTTTGTATCTATCAAATCTGCTCTATGGTGTCCTAATTTCTATTATGCTTAGTGATTTTCTTAATGCTCTCCTCGTCGGAAACTGCTTCACCCTTGGCCCCACTATCATAGTTTTCTTTTAATTCGTCGGATCCTACAATACCGACTTTATTTGAACTACTTATTTTAACAACTGAATTTTGTTAGTGTTCTTATGATTAGTTTCTCCATGACTTTCCTTGATTCTAGAGTCTAAATTAGTGAATTTATTTGAACTTGTAATATGACAAAATAAAGTTTTAAAAGGTAGTTAATATGATAAGTTGTTAGTGACTCTACTATTGAGAATGTTTTTAAGAGCATGTTTATTTCTACTGGCAGACCCAAAACCCACTATAAATGAGAGAACAAGATGTTAGTAAAACTTTTATAAATAATTCATCATTGTTAACCCTATTATATTTTGATGATGACTAAACCGTCCTCATATAATTGCTTCATTTGTTCAGAGTATATATATGTTTAACATCCAGAGTAAGTACTTGATCTGATGAGTGTTCCAAAGATGGACTATAAAGTCTAAAAGATTTCTGCTCTTGGAAGCTTATCAGGAAGATAATGTGGAACAGAGACTCAGTTGTTCCAAAGTTATTTCTATTGTTCCTAGTGATGGCCACAAAGCAGGTTACTCGGAACCGAATCAGTGCTGAACTGTTGAAGAACTGTCGCAAAACCAAAACCGTCTGCAACAAGTTTCGAACTCAAACCATAAACCTTGTTTGGATGGAGAGAAAAGAAAAGAAATGATTTAGAGGAATGAAGATCCCCTTGTTTAGATAGCAAAATGGGAGGGGGAGAATTTGGAGGGAAGGGATTATGTCCCTTTATTCTGTTAACGTTCAAATCTCTCCATAAGAGGAAAGATTTAGAAGAAAAATGAAATTCCTTTATATTTCATCCCATTCCTTTCTATACAAACAATGGAGTCTTTCCCTCTCTTCCCCTTCCCTTCCTTTTCCCTCATTTCCTTCCCTTTCTCTTTCTTTCTTTTCTCTCCTAATTTGTTATTTAAACATAGTATAATGGTTCCATAACAATTGTGTTAACTGTTAACGTCAAGTCTATTTTCTAATCTTTTTTTTTATTAATCATCTTTACTATAAATTTATCATTTTTGTATTAACTTTATTTTTTTTTCTTTTTCAGTAAATATTTTAATAACGTTTGACAAACAATAAATTTTGATAATAATCAACAATGGTGTATCACATTATTATAGTATTTTATATTATTTTTATATTAATATTTAAAGCAAAAAAAAGATCAATTGAACCGACGGTCTGACCCGCCCAACAGGGGGTTGAAGAGCTAGGAAACACCTCCTGAACTGCTAAGGAATCGTTTGGTACCGGAATCAAAAGCAAAAGCAGAAGCGGAAACCAACATTTGAATCAGGTTCAAGTTTTTAGGATTCGGAACTGGCCCAAACCAGCTGTGGCCTTCACTAATTATTCCTATTGAAGTTGTATAATCAATATACAAGTGAATTGGACACCTTTTAAAATTCCTAGTTGCTTATACGAATATAGACATATAATTTGCATAATAGATAAAATTCTTAATTGACATTGCTTCTAAAACAACTAGACTGAACATAATTATCTTATTCAATATTGAAATACAAATAGACACTTAAAAACGGTTAAACAATTGTGTGATAGTGGAATCTAAAATTAATCTATGTAATTATTTATTGTTCATTTTGCATTGTTCATTGTTCATCGTTCATCTTTCATTGTTCATTGTTCATTGTTCATTGTTCATTATTCATCTTTCATTTTTCATTGTTCATTGTTCATTGTTCATTGTTTATTGTTTATTGTTCATTTTTCATCGTTCATCTTTCATTGTTCATTGTTCATTGTTCATTGTTCATTATTCATCTTTCATTGTTCATCATTCATCTTTCATTGTTCATTGTTCATTGATTATTGATTAATGATCCTTGTTCATTGTTCATCATTCATTGTAAATAGATCATTATTCCTTGTTCATTGTTCACCATTGATTGTTCATTCGTCATCCTTCATTGTTCATTGTTCATCGTTCATCGTTCATCGTTCATCGTTCATTGTTCATTGTTCATTGTTCATTGAGCCTTGTTCATTGTTCAGCTTTCATCGTTCATTGTTTATCGTTCATTGTTCATAGTTCATTGTTCATTGTTCATCATTCATCGTTCATCGTTCATTGTTCATTGTTCATTGTTCATTGTTCGTTGTTCATTTTTCATTGTTCATCGTTAATCGTTCATCGTTCATCGTTCATTGTTCATTTTTCATTATTCATTGTTCATTGTTTATTGTTCATTGTTCATCGTTCATTGTTCATGGTTCATTGTTCATTGTTCATCGTTCATTGTTTATCGTTCATTGTTCCTTGTTCATTGTTCATTGTTTATTGTTCATTTTTTATCATTCATTGTTCATGATTCATTGTTCATAGTTCATTCTTCATCATTCATCGTTCATTGTTCATTGTTAATTGTTCATTGTTCATTGTTCATTATTCATCCTTCATTGTTTATTGATCTTTGATCCTTGTTTATTGTTTATCATTCATTGTTCATAGTTCATTGTTCATTGTTCATTGTTCATTGTTCATTATTTATTATTCATTGTTCATCGTTCATTGTTCATAGTTCATAGTTTATTGTTCATTGATGAAACATGTGTAAATGTTTCAGACAGTGATTCAAGCACAAGTGTAGATTCCAACTCAAGATGTGAGTACAAAAACAATAGTTCCACAATAAATGCAAAACAAAACTTGAAAAGTGCTTGTTTCACAATAATGCATGGACCTAGTACAAATGCTGCAAGGATCTTACTAATCAACCAAGGGTGGGATGAAACAAGTAACCCAAAGAGCTTCAATTGAGAAAGAGTAACATTTATAGGCACGTGCTGAGAAGAATGTAAAGTTTAAGGCCAAAATGTAAAACAGAATTAGTTTGTCCAAACTAATTTCTACTAAGGGCTTATACTTAGTCTTAACCACGTGTACTTAGGCTTATAATAGTTTGTTGTTTTTCTCTTTTGTTTTGCATGGATTCTTGAAGGATCATAGGCTATATATATCAAGCCTATCTCTTGTAAAAGTCAGTTGTTCATTCATTAATTCAGAAGTATATTCATACAAGTTATCTTGTTTTTTCAGAAAGTGTTGTGTGTGCAAACTTTCTTTAGAGGTGCAAGTGAAGCATCTCCGTTGGTGTTCTAAGGATTATGAGTGAAGCAATCGAAAGTCTACCAAGAACTCAAATAATACAAGGGAGTGAACCTTGGATTGTTTAGGAGGGAAATAAGGGAATTGGTGAGTGATGCCAAGGCTGTTCTGACCCACATCAACATACAATTTGTCCAAGAATTAGGTTCTTGGTTCAAATTGTGCTTGTCAGTGTCCATATTGGCTACCTTACAGTGATACACTTGGTAATCTAAGACTGGTTCTTACAATCACAAAAGACCAGACTGGCCGTGGTTTTGTATCAAATTGGTATCAGAGCAGTTGCACGAATAAGGGAAAGTATAGTAGAAGGAAAACATCAGATGCCTGTTCTACAAATGTCAATGGTAAGAAGTTTCCATAAAAAAATTTTTGGGTGAAGAAAACACGCTCCAAATCAAGTAACATCTACCCTGAATATTGCAGGGAGATGTCTAGATTGTATTTTGTTTCTCCAAATTTACATTCTGGTTCAGAGAAAATATAACAAGAACACAACTGTGCACATAGTGATTTCTATCCTGTTCTTGACTTTAATTGTTACTATGGTTACTTTATTGTTGTTAATTAATTCTTAGTTTCATTTTTCTATTTTCATTTTCTATTCAATCATGGATATGGAAGAGAGGTTTGAATTGTTGGAGGAGACTGTACAAAGGCTGGTACAGGGCTTGACCCATGTGGGGTTGTTCAACAACAACCTTGTTGACAGACCTCCACAACACCATAACCCTAGGAACCAGGAGGATCGAACAATCAGAAGAACCCTACTGTTAAACCTAAAATAGCTCCAAAGGACATAGTGTGTTTCAAGTGTAATGGACATGGACACTACAAAAATGAGTGTCCTAATGCAAGGGCATTTACCATGAGAGAGTGGGAAGAGATTAGAAAAGATACTAAAGCTAGGGTGATATTGGTGTCAAAGAATGGTAAGGAAGAAGAGGTATGGCCTTCAACCATAGAGGAGAATCAAGATGGCACTTATAAAGTGGGGGAAAATGGGGCACTATAAAGATTTGAGGAAGAGGATATTGATTCAGAGGAGCAACTAGAATAGGTAATGCCTGAGGAAGAACAGTATAGTCTAATTGTTAGAAGAAGCTTCCACACTACCCCTCAAACAAAGATATCAGATCATAGGGAGAACATTTTTCAAACTAAGTGCAAGATAAA